>NC_133160.1:96964284-97270221 GCF_040802235.1 Manis javanica | reverse complement strand
TAGTGTCCTTTTTAACTTCTCTTAAGAGTGACTTGTAGTTTTCAGGGTATAGGTCTTCCACTTCTTTGGTTAGGTTTATTCCTAGGTATTTTATTCTTTTTGATGCTATTGTGAATGGAGTTGTTTTCCTGATTTCTCTTTCTCTTGGCTCATTGTTAGTGTATAGGAAAGCCGCAGACGTCTGTGTGTTAATTTTGTATCCTGCAACTTTGCTGTATTCCGATGTCAGTTCTAGTAGTTTTGGGATGGAGTCTTTAGGGTTTTTTATGTACAATATCATGTCATCTGCAAATAGTGACAATTTAACTTCTTTTTTACCAATCTGGATTCCTTGTATTTCTTTGTTTTGTCTGATTGCCGTGGGTAGGACCTCCAGTACTATGTTAAATAACAGTGGGGATAGTGGGCATCCCTGTCTTGTCCCGATCTCAGAGGAAAAGCTTTCAGCTTCTCGCTGTTCAGTATGATGTTGGCTGTGGTTTTATTGTATATGGCCTTTATTATGTTCAGGAACTTGCCTTCTATACCCATTTTTCTGAGAGTTTTTATCATGACTGGATGTTGAATTTTGTTGAATGCTTTTTCAGCATATATGGAGATGATCATGTGGTTTTTGTCTTTCTTTTTGTTGATGTGGTGGATGATGTTGATGGATTTTTGAATGTTTTACCATCCTTGCATCTCTGGGATGAATCCAATTTGGTCATGGTATATGATCCTTTTGATATATTTTTGAATTCAGTTTGCCAATATTTTATTGAGTATTTTTGCATCTACATTCATCAGGGATATTGGTGTGTAATTTTCTTTTTTGGTGTGGTCTTTGCCTGGTTTTGGTATTAGGGTGATGTTGGCTTCATAGAATGAGTTTGGGAGTATTCCCTCCTCTTCTATTTTTTGGAAAACTTTAAGAAGAATGGGTATTAGATCTTCTCTGTATGTCTGATAAAATTCTGAGTTAAGTCCATCTGGTCCAGGGGTTTTTTTCTTGGGTAGTTTTTTTATTACCACTTCAATTTCTTTGCTGGTATTGGTTTGTTTAGATTTTGTGTTTCTTCCTTGGTGAGTCTTAGAAGGTTGTATTTTTCTAGGAAGTTGTCCATTTCTTCTAGGTTTTTCAGCTTCTTAGCATATAGGTTTTCATAGTAGTCTGTAATAATTCTTTGTATTTCTGTTGGGTCCGTCGTGATGTTTCCTTTATCATTTCTGATTCTGTTGATGTTTGTTGATTCTCTTTTTCTCTTAATAAGTCTGGCTAGAGGCTTATCTATTTTGTTTATTTTCTCAAAGAACCAGCTCTTGGTTTCATTGATTTTTTTCGAATGTTTTATTCTTCTGAATTTTGTTTATTTCTTCTCTGATCTTTATTATGTTCCTCCTTCTGCTGACTTTAGGCCTCATTTGTTCTTCTTTTTCCAATTTTGATAACTGTAACATTAGACTATTCATTTGGACTTGTTCTTCCTTCTTTAAATACGCCTGGTTTGCTGTATACTTTCCTCTTAAGACTGCTTTTGCTACATCCCACAGAAGTTGGGATGTTGTGTTGTTGTTGTCATTTATTTCCATATATTGCTGGATCTCCATTTTAATTTGGTCGTTGATCCATAGACTATTTAGAAGCGTGTTGTTAAGTGTCCATGTGTTTGTGAGCCTTTTTGCTTTCTTGGTACAATTTATTTCTTGTTTTATGTCTTTGTGGTCTGAAAAGTTGGTTGGTAGGATTTCAATCTTTTTGAATTTACTGAGGCTCTTTTTGTGGCCTAGTATGTGGTCTATTCTGGAGAATGTTCCATGTGCACTTGAGAAGAATATGTGTCCTGTTGCTTTTGGGTGTAGAGTTCTATAGATGTCTATTAGGTCCATCTGTTCTAGTGTGTTGTTCAGTGCATCTGTGTCCTTATTTATTTTCTGTCTGGTGGATCTGTCCTTTGGAGTGAATGGTGTGTTGAAGTCTCCTAAAATGAATGCATTGCAGTCTATTTCCCCCTTTAGTTCTGTTAGTATTTTTTTCACATATGCTGGTGCTCCTGTGTTGGGTACATATATATTTATAATGGTTATATCCTCTTGTTGGACTGAGCCCTTTATCATTATGTAATGTCCTTCTTTAGCTCTTGTTACTTTCTTTGTTTTGAAGTCTATTTTGTCTGATACTAGTACTGCAACACCTGCTTTTTTCCTCCCTATTGTATGCATGAAATATCTTTTTCCATTCCTTGAATTTTAGTCTGTGCATGTCTTTGGGTTTGAGGTGAGTCTGTTGTAAGCAGCATATAGATGGGTCTTGTTTTTTTATCCATTCAGTGACTCTATGTCTTTTGATTGGTACATTCAGTCCATTTACATTTAGGGTGATTATCGATAGGTATGTATTTATTGCCATTTCAGGCTTTAGATTCGTGGTTACCAAATGTTCCAGGTTACTTTCCTTACTGTCTAAGAGTATAACTTAACTCACTTAGTATGCTTTTACGAGCACAATATAAAGGTTCTTTTCTATGTGTCCTTTTTCTTCCCCCTTCTTTCTTTATATATTAAATATCAGATTCTATACTTTTTCTCTATCCCTTGATTGGCTTTGGGGGTAGTCAATTTAATTTTGCATGTTCCTCTCAATCAGCTACTCTACCCTCCCTACCATAATTTTCCTACCTCTGGTAACAGCTATCCACCCCTAGGAACACTTCCATCTATAGCAGTCCCTCCAAAATAGACTGCAGAGATGGTTTGTGGGAGGTAAACTCTCTCAGCTTTTGCTTATCTGGAAATTGTTTAATCCCTCCTTCAAATTTAAATGATAATCTCGCTGGATTAAGTAGTCTTGTTTCCAGGCCCTTCTGCTTCATGGCATTAAATACATCATGCCACTCCCTTCTGGCCTGTAAGGTTTCTGCTGAGATGTCTGTTGTTAGCCTGATGGGCTTTCCTTTGTATGTGATCTTATTTCTGCCTCTGGCTGCTTTTAACAGTCTGTCCTTATCCTTGAGCTTTCCCTTTTTAATTACTATGTGTCTTGGTGTTGTCTTCCTTGGGTCCCTTGTGTAGGGGGATCTGTGGATCTCCATGGCCTGAGAGACTATCTCCTTCCCCAGTTTGTGGAAGTTTTCAGCAACTACCTCCTCAAAGACAGTTTCTATCCCTTTTTCTCTCTCTTCTTCTTCTGGTATCCCTATGATGCGAATATTGTTCTGCTTGGATTGGTCACACTGTTCTCTCAATATTCTTTCCTTTTTAGAGATCCTTTTTTCTTTCTGTGCCTCAGCTTCTTTGTATTCCTCTTCTCTAGTTTCTATTTCATTTATTTTCTCCTCCACCGTATCCAACCTGCTTTCAATACCCTCCATCGTGTTCTTTAACGATTGGATCTCTGACCTGAATTCATTCCTGAGTTCTTGGATGTCTTTCCGTACCTCCATTAGGATGTTGATTATTTTTATTTTGAACTCCCTTTCAGGAAGAGTCATGAGGTCCATATCCTTTAAATCTTTCTCAGGAGTTGTATTAACAATTTTACTCTGGACAATATTCCTTTGGCGTTTCATGTTTGTATATGGCGCCCTGTAGTGTCTAGAAGCTCTATACTGGAGCTGCTTAGCCCCTTAAGCAATGTCAGGGGTCGCAGGGGAGCGGCACTGGTGCCTGGGTGTTGGAAAGAGCTGTTCCCCCCTTCCTGGCTCCTGTGCCTATCTACACTCCCTGAGCCAGTGGGCCGGGCACACAGGTATAAGTTTTTGTCCCAGAACAGCCAGATATGGATCCCTACTTTCCCGAAGCAGCCAGAATCCCAGTCTCCCCAGGAACTCTGCCTGTATTAACTTTCCATGCAAGTCTCATGAAAGCACCATGAAATGTAGGTTTGTGCTCCCAGAGAAGATCTCTAGAGTGAGGTATTCAGCAGTCCCAAGCATTCCACTTCCTCCCTGCTCCGTTTGTCTTCCTCCCGCTGGCGAGCTTGGGTGGGGGAGGGGCTCGGGTCCCATGGAGCCACAGCTCTGGTATGTTACCCTGTTCACTGAGGTCTGCTCTTTCTCCAGGTGTGTGCAGTCTGACGCCGTCCTCTTATCCTGTTGCTCTCTTAGGATTAGTTGTTCCCATTAAATTTTCTTATTGTATCCACTTTTAGAAGGAAGCCTCTGTCTCTCTTCTTACTCTGCCATATTTAATCCATGTCCTAAAAACATTTTTGCAGCACATATTTGTTGCCCTGGAGAAGGAAGAATCACTGTGTTTTATATATACATAATTCTGTGACTGACTTAATTCACCTTTCCTCTTGTGGGGGGAAAGGGTCAGTAGTTGGCCTGATTTGCGGGTCCCATAGATCAAAGGACAGGAAGAGCTCTTTACTGGAGATTTAGAGAGTTCTAGAATCAAGACCTGACATACTCATGAGTCTAGTAAGATGCAAGTAAACATTTCAGGGTAATGTTTTATTACCCATGGCTTATTTGAAAGAACAAGCACAAGATAGATTCTGGACCAATATCAAAGTAAATGTATAGGTATAATTTATGTTAGGATACAACAACCTGGTTTTAGCAACTTGGTTTTAATATTCTTTCATTTCACACATCTGTATGCACGAATCCACTGTTCTATGAGCTATAGGAAAACAGATATGAATCAAATCAGTTGAGTATTCAGTCCTTAAAACTAAGCAGAGAGAAAGTGATAACTGTATATGAATAAACACAAGGTAGAAATGATAGATATCAAAAAAGAGGACCAGAGAACAAACTATGGAAGTTAAGAAGTGAGAGAGATTTTTTTTCCCACTGCTATGATTAGGGGAGGGTAATCATGGGATCAGAGCTATATGTTCATGGAAGACTAGTATCAAGGGAGTTCATGGAAGAGTATAATATAGGGGTTTGATTAATGGAATGTTATTTGAAGAGAGGAAACTTAAAGATGTCTGTAATAGAGGCTAAAAAAAGAGCATGCATACTCAAAAGAGATAAATAATATAAGAAAGCATTTGGGAACATATAAGGTATTGGAAAGTGAACAAAAGTTACTTTTTTTCTTATGGGAGGGAAAAAGAAATAATATACATACAGAGAATAATTTTAACAGAGCATCACTTCATGTTGAATCACAAGAATTGGGGATAAGTGTTTGGCAAAATCTTTAGCCATGTTGTTTTTCCAATGGGTTTCAGCCCCAGAGAAGTTCATTATGGATTGAATGAGACTGAAAAACCCACAGTTGCAGGTCAATCACTAGAATCCTGTCCACTCTGAGCAAATCTGCATTCAGCAAGCCAGTCTCTGCCTGTGAGTGTCTCTGCCCCTACAGCTATCTCAGTCTCTGTCCTTCCACTGCCACCACTTGTCTCTGCTGTCTTGCAGCCATGCAGCCAAGCCGCCATGCCACCCAGAGCACTGGGTGGAGCTCTTTTTGTAGAGTCAATAACAACATATTGCCCACACATGGGTAGTGAGCTAGCTGACCAGGGCCAGGTTAGAATCCCGGCCATAGGAACCTTCATTTTCTCTACACCAGTCCAGTTCCCCTCTTTCTTATTAACAGAGTTTGAATACTCAGTTTTTTTATCCTCCCAAATGCTTTGCCCTCTTTTAGCTCCAAAGTGTGAATGTTGATGTTCTTGTTGAACAACAAAATTCAACCTAGTGAATTTGAAGATCTAATTGACTTTATTAAAGGATTCATGAAATAGCCATCATCCCCTCTAAAAAGAAGAGAGTGTCCCAATATGCTACTGAAAACAGGTTTTCTAAATGCAAAGAGAGCATTAAAAAAGTAAGGGAGAAAGGGAGGAAAGAAGGAAGAAATCAATTAACAAGGAATACGTATTTAGACAAGATTACTTTCCTAAGGTGGAAGGATCTCCCAGGGGACAACCTCCATGAAATCCCAATTTGGCTGGATAAAAGTTACATTTCTGAGGGGGTTGAAATTACAATTGGATTAGGTATTACATCTTGGTTTGTGGTGGGCCCTAATTTTAAGTGACCCCATTATGATCCTATTATTTTTCTTTTAACAGTCTAAATCAATAGCTCCAGAAATGTGGTTCCACACCAGCAGGATCACCAACACCTGGGAATTTGTTAGGAACATACATTTTACTCCAGGCATAACAAAATAAAAAACTCCGGAGAAGAAAGACAAATGGCCAACAGGCTGCTGGGAAAATGGAAGTTACTATGGCCAGGATCCTCATGTGGCCCTTAACTACTTGATGTATTTGGCCTACTGCTAGGCTACTACTTTCACACCCATAGGCAGTGAGCTATTACTGACTGAATCACTATATATATATAGCTCTGCCCAGTGCTCTAGGAGAAACCAGAGACAAAGGAGGATTACAGATCTACAGACTGCTGAGAGCAGGTGTAATTCTAGTGTTTGATCTACAGCCATGGGGATAAAGTTGGGTGTAAACACTTTTACTGCAAGAATGTTCCATTGTCCCTTCTCGGTCTCACTGAATCCATAGTTAACTTACCTGGAGCTGAAACTCACTGGCAAGACCTTCTCCTAGACTATAAGAAAATCAGTGTCTCCTTTTTAATATTATTGCAATATCAAAATTTCATCTTATTAAAATAATTTAAACTTTTATTCTTGTGAAAATAATTCAGGAAGTAATTAACTTTGCTGTGTGATTAAGGCTCCTCAGGTATGCTTTATTAAACTCCAAACATCTCTCATTAACTCTTAATCATATCTTCAAAGAAAATAAAAATTATGGAGACCTTAAAGCTAATTTATTTAGGGTTATCCTCTAAAATATTATATTTTTGTTACGGCTTTTGGTTTTTGTTTCACTTGTTTGGTTTTATTCTTTGTTTGTGCCTTTTTCCTGTAACTCTTCTCCTGACCCACTATGAATTACTTGAACCCTCCTTACAGGATGGCTCCAATATTGGCAGTAGATGTTATCTTACAAGTAAAAGCATACCTATTCTTCCATAACTGTTTTTGAAAATAGAATATAAAATTACTTGAAACTAAAGAAAATATTTTCAAAGGGATAAGTCTCTGTGGGGAAAATGGAAGTTCCTATGGCCAGTATCCTCACCTGACCCTAAACTACTTGATGATGTAACTGGCCTACTGCTAGGCTACTGATTCCACAGCCATAGGCAATGAGCTATTACTGACTGAGTCATTATATAAAGAGCTCTGCCCACTGCTCTGTGCAGAGGCAGAGATGAAGGACAGTTACAGTTCTGCATACTGTTGTATGTAGGCATGATTCTAGTGCTCAACCTACTGCAATGGGAATAAAGCCAGGTATAAACACTTTTACCCCAAGAATGTTCCATTTTCATTTCTTGGTCTCACTGAATCCATAGTGAACTTGGCCAGGGATGAAACCCTCAGGCAAGACACAGGTATATGAAAAAAATGTTCAACATTGCTGATCATCAGTGTAATGCAAAGAAAACTATAGTGAGAAATCGACTCACACCTGTCAGGATGGCTGTTATAAAAAAAAAAAAGATGTCAAGTGTTGATGAGGATATGGAGAATTTATGCAAAATGGTGCAGCTGCCAAGAGAACTTTGAGAAGTTTCTCAAAAAATTAAAAATAGAACTACCATATGATCTATCAATCCTACTTTTGGGTATTTATCCACAAGAACTGAAATCAGGATTTCAATGAGATATTAGCATCCTCACAAGATATTAGCACTCCATGCTCATTGCAGCATTATTCACAATAGCCAAGATATATAGCTGACTGTCCATTGACAGATGCCTGAAGACAATGTAGCATATACATAGACATGCAATGGAATACTCTTCAGCCTTAAAAAAGAAAGGAAATTCTCCAGTATACAACATTGATGAACCTTGAGGATATTATGCTAAGTGATATAAACCGGTTACACAAAGACAAATATTGTGTGATTCCATTTATATGAGCTATCTAAAATAGTTAAATTCATAGAATCAAAGAGTGGAATGGTGGTTGCCAGGGCTGAGGAGAGGGGAAGTAGGGAAATGCTAATCAACAGGCATAAAGTTTTAGTTAAGCAAGATGAAGAATTTTTAGAAACCTGCTATACAACATTGTTTTTACAATCAACAGTACTATATTGTACACTTAAAATTTTGTTAAGATGATAGATCTCACTCATGTTAATTGTTCTCACCACAATTAAACAAACAAACAAACAAACAAAGCAACTGTAGGGAAAGGACCTAGTAGTTGTGTTTACATGTGATTCTGATGCACAGTAAAGTTTGAAAATCATAGCCTTATCTATGAGGACATTTCTATTCCAGGTCCTAGTGATGGCTTTACACTTAAGCGTAAGTTTCAGCTCCAGGCAAGGAACGTAAGAGGAGACTTGTAGGTTACTTTTGATCAAGGATCTTTTTTTTTTTTTTCCTGATCAGGAAAGAGACACCCGTGGATAAACAGCCCTTCCTACCCTTGACTGGTTGTGTATGGATGCTCTGTGTACAACTTTTTTAATAATTTTATCTTAGGGAAGAACCATAAAAATAAAAGTCCCTATCCTTAGTATGGCAGAAGGAAAATTTTGGAAGTCACCTGGGTGTTTGTTAAAGTCCTTTCATAACTAAATTAAGTGACTCTGGAACTATTTACATCTGGTAACTTACTAAATAAGTTAATAAATAACCTCATTGTTTAAGCTTCTGTTAATTGTGGCATGTCTTGTTTGCAGCCACAGGCACTGTAATGGAAATAAAGTATAACAGCCTGGTTATATCACATTGTGGGTAAAATTGCAATATTTCCAGAATCTCTCACCTGGCTGTAGTTCATCTGCATATCAATAGGTGTTTACAAAGGGTATAGAGAGTTAGTCCCTCTGTATATCAGTAGGTAATTACAAAGGCATGGGATGGTTTATCTGGACTCAAGAGGTTGGGTGGAGGTCTCTTGTGCTGCAGCCTGGTCAGGAGAGAGAAGGGACGACTGCTTGTAAGAAATAAATGGGTATCTTAACTTTATTTCTTCCTTTGACTGATTTTGGTTTCAAAGGTATTTTGCCCTGGGATTTCCCCCCCTTGGAGTTACACACATTCTCCAGTGTTTTCTTTCATATCAAAATATTGTAGTTCTGTGAAAATTTTGTATGCTTTTACCAATGTATGTTCTGATCAACAAATATAATACCTCTGTCAAGAGAATCAGCAGCATCTTTGCATAGACAGTAGCACACAGTCTGAATCCAGATATCAAGATACTTATCAGAGACGTTATTGTCAAGATAAGTATGTTGCCTTTGGCAAAGCCCAGCAGAGCAGGCTGGCTCCATAAGGTACAATACCATAAAGATTGACTTTTCCTTAAAATACTTAGACAAGAAAAAAAGATGGTAAAAAGGAATGATGAGGCAGATAAATTTAAATGTTTTAAAGTCTTTGAATCTCAATGATGAAAACATAAATTTTTATACAAGTAATTTTACTTTTGTATATTTAAATATTTTACATAAAAATTTAAAAAATACACTCCTAAACAAAACCAAAGAATGGAAAATATGCCAAAGGAATACCAACAAAGAAACAAATTTGGCTACTTTATTATAAGGCAAATGTCATTTAAAGCAAAAAATATTGATAGAGAAAAATGAAACTTTATCCAAAAATAAAATGAACAATCCAACAAAAAGATAAAATGTTTATTAAAGTGTATGTATGTAGAAATAGTAGTTAAATATATAGAACCAATAGTATATCTTCAAGGAGAACTCAAGAAGCTAACATCATTAGAAGATTTTTAACATATCTCTTTTAAAATATGATCAATCAGATAACAATTAGTTAGGATGTAAATTCTTTTTCCAAAAAAAAAATTAACCAGAAAGATTAATTAGATTTATAGAGTATAATCAATTAATAAATATAATAGATTATTTTCAAGTGAATATGGAAAATTTAAAAAATTTTATGTCCTGGCATGTCAGTAAAGTAACATATCATTTATATAAACTTTAAAAACATAAAAGCAATGCCATGTAATATTTATGCTTACATACATAAAAGTACAAAATTCCATATCTAATTCCAGAGATGGGTTACACTGGAGTCCAGAGTTATTATCATTGGTTAAATGGGGGCCAAATGGGAAGAATAGAGGTGAAAATCATATTTTGCTCTTGTATTTTTTTTCTTGTTATTACATAAACATAATCTCATCATAATGGAAATCAAACTGCATAATGCAATTTTAATAATAATAAGCACAAATTTGTGTAAATGAGAATGACATTTTTTCCCCTTCTCCCCATCCCCCTGTTTTTTTTTCTCTGACTTTCATAGAAGGGCATTGTGTTAGTATTCTCTTGAATTTAATGGAACTGTGTTTATGAATTATAATGATCAAATTGTATTACAATGGACAGATGGCAGTTCCATTTATATGTGTTTTTCATGAACATAAGTTAGTTAAAATTGTGAGCCAGAATCTAACTAACTACAAATGTCTATGAACATGACATGTTATACTGCTACATGTCCCTGGAGGTATTTCTAAAAGTTTTGTCTACCCTAACATAGGTGACATATATATATATATATATATATATACATACACACACAAAGCCAAAGGAATAATGATGCCATAATGTTTGTTGTTATAGGATTTTTGGATATATGGAATATCCCAAATCAAGGATATTTTATAATGTTAATAAATATCAAAAGATTAATTTTGGGCTGTGCCCATTTATTTTTTAGTTCTGCAGTATTTATTTAGAAAGATTGTTTTCTGAAGCAAATGTCCTAAGCTTTATAATCACCACTAATATCCTCAAAGTGAATATAATTAAACATGATGATATATCTATTTCCAAAATGTCAATAATATAGTTAACCCATGTAAGGCTTACTTATTTCATTTATCAAGTTGTGAATTTATTGTATTAAAGCTAGTGAGGCAGCTATTAAATGGATTACTAATTGTTAAAATTTAATTTTCTAAATCTAGTGTTTCATCATCATATAAAGATTCTACTGGTATTTATTAAATATCTACTCTGCAGATACTGTGTTGAACTGGATAGTGGCTAGAAAGGAAAGGGGTTCAATAATCAGTTGCAAAGATGAATAAGATAAGGTTGATGTTCTTGAGGTGTTTAGAATGACCGAATGAGGGAGACTGATACATACAACTGAAAGGTGCTGGAGAAAAAATATGGTGGAAAACTAGGGTTGACTTCTTGGAAGAATCAGAGAGGGGAAGTGACATATAGTTAACAAAATATATAATAATCTCATGTGAGGGGCTAAAGTTCCTGGAAATTTTAAACAGATATAAGCTTTTGTATAGTAATGGATTAATTTGGTTTTAGTTATATGCAGGTATTTTCTTAGACGTACTGTTTCTTCATATGCCTGTACACTTATATGATATTGGATATATACAAGTTTATGATCACATACTTTTAATTTTCCAGGATGATTTTAACTTCAGTGAGATGGGAGCAAGGATCTAGAATCCATCTACTTTAGAATTCCCCTTCCCTTATTCTCCCACCCATTCCCACCATTCTGATTCAAGAGTCTTTGGAAGTGCAAGCTTTACCCAAAGTATTTTAAAAACATGAGCTAGTCCCACCTCTTCAGAGAACTGAGGCCTATTTTGCACCTTATGTTATAAAACGTTAATTAGATTTGAATCTAGTGCTTTTTACTCCTAGTTCAATGCTACTTTCACTGCTTCATGATGATTCAATGGTGTCTTATAATAGTAATGTCAAATCATGAGGAAAATTATTTCTGAAGGAAAAATTACTTTCTGTAGAAAAACGATAAGCTAAATGCCTCTCCCTGTGTAGTTTCCCTTTCATTGACAAAAAATTCCTTTATTCGTTGCTTAAATATTAAGTTTGAATCTTGAGATTAACATTCTAACCCATCTAGTGAGCTGGAGAGAATTTCATTCTTGCTTAAATTCAAGCATTTGTAAGCCACATACTCCTTACAATTAAATCCATCCCTTTAAAGAAAGCATATTATCATGAATATTATATAGACTTGGCATCAACATACAGGAATATATCCTGATTGCTAATGGCAAAAGATAAAAAGAAAATGAATAATAATAGATTTGTTTAAAATGATATTTATGTCTTTCCATGTGGGAATTATTGTCTTAGGTCCTTAGATGTTAAAACATCTGTACATCAGCAGACATTATTATGTATCTCTAATATTATCAAATATCAGGTTTATCAGAAACCAGAGGTGATCTCTTGGGCTATGTTGCATTGGCAACAAATCTTGTTCTTGGTAAGTCATGTTAAGTGGAATTCTCTTGGCTTCTTAGAATTTAATAAAACTCTTGTTGAATTAAAATCAGCCATCTTTCGTATAGTTATAAAACAATTGGTCATTCACCAAGGCCCTCAGCAAGTTATACTTTAAAAGAAATATAGCTGTTGATATTTGTGATTCTACTCAAATCACAATCGCTTTATAATATCCTTTCTTGATAACTTGAGATTATTTACGGTGAACTATTACTTGTAAGGTTTACTAATTAGTGATATGAACACTGTATTTACTCATTCTTCCAAACGATTTTATATTTAATATTTAAGAAAGTGATGTCTGCTTTAAATTGAAAAATACATCAAAAAATTAATACTTGCTTCTTTAAATAAAGAAGTTATGCTTCAGCATTTACACAAAGTTTGGGCCAGTTTCTTGGGTTTTGATTTATTTGAAACTTTTTGAAATTTCCTTCCCTTCCCTGTTATTATTATAAGTTAGGTTTCACTCTTTATTTTTTTCCAAATATGGTTGAGATCTGACAAATTTTGAGTAAATTGTATATCAGCTATGTGGCCATCCTCACATCTTCCATTTCTGTGGAGTTACTGTGTCCTTCAAGATTTAAACAAAATGGAACGAGCCTTTCATTTCATGTTTCCACAAATCTGCAGAAATTCCCGGCTGGGCTGGGGCTGGGAACTGGAAATTCATCTCCTATTAGTCACCTGTGGTTCAAACCTGCTGCCTTTTGAGGCATATCTTTATTTTAATAATTACACATATGTATTTGACATAATAAAATCATATTGGGAGTGACTGCATTTTCATGGGAATATTCTTTAAGATATTTTTGGTTCCTGTCATCACACACACCAGTGACAGAAAGCCAAAGCCATTGTTGTTACAAAAATATCACTTTCCCAGATTCTTCTCTTTACTACCCTCTTTATATACCTCATATTACTTTTTTTTGACAAAAATTATGTGTATCTCAAGCAAATATATTTATTATCTAGAATTTTATAGAAATGCTGATATCTGTTTTAAGAATTTTACATAAAATCTCTTGTCAGATAGGAGGGAACTGTTGTTTTAATTTTTATAATGAAAAAACTAGAGATAAAAGACACCCAAAATTGAATAAATCAAAGTCATATTGTGAGATAACTTTTAACTTTTAAATATTGATCACTATTCCAACTCTGAGTTGCCTAGTATCATTTTTGAAACAGTATTAAGTTATGGGAATCAATAACTTCACTCTCCTTTTTTTCTCCTTCAAAACAATGAAGTTACAACAAAAACATCATGTAAGAAAATTAGACAAATGAAAGTCCGGGGAACCACTTATTAGGAAAGACTTCCGTGTGAGTTCATTTGGTTGGACTTCTTAATATTCTACTACTAATAATACAGCTTAGCAACTTGTCTTTTAAATATATGTCTTGTTATTATTTAAATATTAAACATCATAAAATACCTTTTAATTTATTTTTCATATGGTCCATTTCATAAAATACCCATAATGTTCTTTCAGGTGAATATTATGGAGAAGTAAATGTTCTTACATTTAAAATAACCCCTGCTAGTCTCTGTATCATTTATCAATCTGTTACCATTGTATTCCTCTAGAACATTCCCTTAAGTAAAATATAATACTTAGTTGATAAGAATATAACTTGCTGAATGCTCCTTTGACCTTCTTAGTCAAAACATTTTTATTTAGATTTTTAAAAGATTATTACAGTTTTAAAGTAGTACTGAGTATGCACTGATACTATAATCACAAAAGCATTTGGGAGAAAACATCCAGAGGAGACCTTGGGAAGATGGAATATTGGTATTCTAGGGCTAGACTGTATGACATACAGAAATGTGGCATGCATAGAAATATATAGAAATATATTGAATATATATATATACATAGAAATCTAGTGTTTCATGTTCCTAAAACTAAAATTTTCATCCTTCACTGTCAGATGGCTTTTCATTTGACTTCAAAATGGGAACAACTTTCATGCAATAGTTATTCTAGCTGTAAATGTAGAGAATTTCACTCAGCTGGATTCAGTGACCTTTCCTGATTCATAGTTCTCTATTTCTTGATTGTATAAATCAACTTAAAAATAAAATCTATACAATGTCTGTGGCACCATAATCCATAATTATGCTTTTCAGGATATTTGAGGTTAACTGCCCTCTGAAAAAAATCTGACATGTAGTGATTTCTAAATTTAAAAATCCCTGTAGACATACACTTTCATTTATCTATGTCTCTCATTTGCTTACTTTACTTCTACTTTTCTGATTTTATACTTTGCTAGAAAATGCATTTAATTGAATTTTATGTGCTGAAAATGAATTTTTAATAAAATTATTTTCCTATGTAATAACATAATTGCACTGCAGCTTACCACATATTACAGACTGACTCATTCATTTAATCTTTAACACAATGCTGTGAGATAAACAGGAAATAATGATACCCATATTTTAAGTTTTAGAAAACTGAGATTCACATTCATTAGGGACATAAAGTTAAAACTTGAGTTATATTACATTAGAAAACCCAGGAATTTTAGCTAGGTCTAGTTGTATTCTAACAGGTACATGTTCAATGAGACAGAATGTGATATTTAACATATTTTCTTCTTTCAGTTTAATTCAAGCTAAATAACAGTTATTAAACTCTCACTAGGTTAAAGTACATAAAACAGTTGCATCAGAGAGCTTAAAATAAAAGTGCATATTAAAAGTTGTAAGTACATTATTAATCCTAAGAAAACATTTTTAATAGCAGGTAGTAATGGAAACCAAAATTTAAGGGTTAAGGAATAAGGATAAGTTAAGGTGAAGCATCAGGTGAGGACTGTATTGTGGAGTGGTTAAGATTTGGGCTGTGAAGAGATGATGAAGGGCTTGAGAATACAACAACAGAAGGACAACCCACAAATGATGAGTGAATTGGAAACATTTGTCAAAAAACATGTAAGAATTACAAGGCAGAAGTGATTGAGAATTAACAGAGTCCAGAGCCTAACAAGTGAAGGAGTTAACCTGGGGAAAAAGGAAACATTTTTTAAATATTCAAATAAAGTTTTCAAATAAAAAGTTTTTAAATATCCAAACATGATAAAAGCAGATCCTTTTTCACTAAGTATAAAAGTTGAAGGTTTTCTTTTGGGAAGATATTCATTTCTTAGCAAGTGATAGGACTTTCTTTTCCCTAAAACTTGGTATTTTTGTAGTATGGAAAAAGAGATTAGGGGAGAATATGATAAAGGTCTTAGAATGTAAACTTTAAAAATTGCCAGAAAGCAGTAATAAGGATATTTGATGGAGTTAGTCCATACAGTCTGTCCACATTTTCTAACAAGTGGCAGCCTATGAATAGTAAACATATATGCAAATAGTTACTTGATTATAGGGGCTTTGAAAGCCTTGGAAAGCATAAAATGCTAAGCTGGACAAAGTGAGTCTCAAGAAAAGCCACTTTACTTTTATTATGGGGTTAGGAAAGGATCTGGAAACAGCTGGAAAAGCTGTGGAATTTCCACAGCTTTGTGCTTGTGGAAATGGCTTTTTTAGAAAAAAGAAGTGACAGGAACTAAACTAGGGATGAAGGCAAACCAACACTGATAGTACCAGCCAGAGACTTAGAGCTGTTCAGTTAGCTAACTTAAGTCTCCTGAGCCTGCTTTCTGTCAAGCCTCCAAAAGGGAAGGGAGAAAGTCAGCATAGCCACAGCCACCAGAGCCATCAGGGGACAAAAAACTCATCTGTCCTTCCTCACTCACTGTCACTCAGATGAACCCTGGTGACCTGGCTCTAAAGTCTGTGCTCTCAGAACTATAATAGTGGAGATCACATATATTGATATTAGAAGTGTGTAATTGTTTTTAAAGATCTTAAAGAGTGTACATTTTCATTGTTACTAATTTTTTTGCTTTGTATAATGTTCATCTGCTTTTTAAAAAACAATTGAAGATACAAGTACAAGTTGGCATCTTGCTCTGAATTGGTACAGTCCTACCAATGCAAATAGTTCCAACCAAATTCAAATAGTTAATAAAATGTATAAGAATTGTGTATATCTTATTTTTAGTGACTACTTTCTTAATTTAGAAGTGAGGTTCTTCAGTTTTATTTCTGTGATGCCAGAATATGCAACAGATTCTTCCAACTCTGTCAGACATTCAGTTAATCATCTAAAGTTTAGTCTACATTTTATCAAATAACCAGATTGAGTGCTTAGTTTAGCAGACTAAATACTTTGATATTCTTCATCTTAGTCTTCTCACTCATGTATTGTAAAAATGTGAAATTAAATAATAAGATTCAGAGACACTGTACATTTATCCTTAGCCTTCCATTATTATCCTCCTTGTTACTCTTCTTTCTACAAAAAAAGAAAACAAAACAAATAAAAATAGAAAGTTACCATAAAACATAAGAAAACTAACCACTCTTCCAACTCCTCACTAGAATAAAAATGAAATAAGTTAATATTTTTTCTGATTAATTTATACAGGGATTACAATTTTACAAAAATAATTTGAAGCATTCCAAAATTTGACTTAATTAATTTGCTAATTATGGGAAGTTTAGTGAGTCATGATTTTAAAAAGAGAATAAAAGTGACATCTGAAGCAGATGCAAATATTTTAGGTTTGGATAGAATATAGTTATTGTTTTTGTCTTGCATGCTTTACCTAAAACTTTTTAGTGTATAATCTCCTCTTTGTTTATAGTTATTGAAAACAACCAACACCACTAGTTTACTTTTCTTTCAAATAAAATGACAAATTCAGGGAATTGGCTCAGTGTTAATATCCCATTTCTTATACAAAAAACAGATGTCTTCTAGTAATGCAGAATAATGAAATATTCATCCTTTTTCTAAAATACACTTGACATGTTGACATTATATGTAAAAGTGAGCAAATTTTCCTTCATATAAGCTAAACAAAATCTACTTTTCAATTATTTTACATTTTAAAATTAATACATTGAATAAAAAATGAATATTACTCAAACAACATGAAATCATACTGTTGTAAGGTCTGATGGGCCTAGCTTTTCAAATGGTTTAGTATTTGTTGTATTTTACTTATCACTTGATCATTTAAAATATGGCATCTTTTTCTGTCATAGATGAAAACTCAGACATGGTGTGCCAGGTTCCTAGCCTAAGTCAAATAACCATTTCAGTCAATAATACTATTGATGAATATTACTTTTAACACTTGCTATTTAACTCGTTATTCAGGGTTTCAGAAAAACAGAACCATTGGAAATAGATGATGATAGATAGATTAGATAGATAGATAGATAGATAGATAGATAGATAGATAGATAGATAGATAGTAGAAATTTATTATGGGGTATTGGTCCATTCAGTTATGGAGATCAAGAATTCCCAGTATTTGCTGTCTGCAAGCTGGAGAACCAAGAAAGCGTGGTGGTATAGTTTGAAGGCCTGGGACGTGGAGGGTTTATGGTATAGATCCCAGTCTGAGTTTGAAGGCTTGCAAGCTAAGAGTACCCAGGGCAGGAAAATGTAAATGTCCCAGTTTAGTCAGTCAGGCAGAGAGAGCAAATCTTCACTTTCTCCAACTTTTTGTTCTATTCGCGCCTTCAACAAATTGGATGATGCCCACCTATAATGGGATACCAAGCTGCTATAACTCAGAGTATATAGATTCAAATGCTAGTCTCTTCCATAAACACTCCCACAGACACATCCAGAAATAATGTCTAACTAGTTATCTGGGCACCCTGGGATCTAGTCAGGTTGACACATAAAATTGTAGTAGACAATTGAAAAAATCTCAATCAAGCATAGTTTTAAAAGTGAATTTCTTCCCCTCTTTAAAAAAAAAAAAGAATTCTACTTATCTTCTTTTCTGCTCATATACACTCCACTCAACCCAAGATAGGGAACCTGCTGCCACCCCAGCTTGTAATTACATCAGTGCCCTGGAGCACAATATGGGGAATGATAGGACTCAGAGCCTTATTTGCACTTTTCAACCAGTGCAAATTATTTAAGAAAGCATGAATCTGGTATTCACATTTTAGTTTATTGAAGAGAAAGGATGAAAATATATACTGTTGCTTAAGTAGGCTTAATTTTGTTTACAGAAAATGTCACCAAAAAATCTTGCTTCAAGATATTTTTAATTTTAACAGATAAGTTTTTCTTTTAGTTATTAACTTCATGTTCATATAAAAATGTGCATTAATTGTTTGTAATTGGCTTAGTAAATATATAGTTGCCTGACTTTTGGAAGACAGATTTATCCTTTATCTTAAACAAGCTGTTGTTCATGCTAACTTCACCCAGTTTTGATACAGAAGCACATGTCCACATTGCTATAACAGCACCTGGGGAACACTCACTAAAATAAACCAGACCTGTTCATTAGCAATAATACATCAACAGACTAGAAAAGCAGTATAGAGGAGTATGATTCAACAACCAAAAAATGTTGCTAAAATTAAGTAACATTTTAAATCTGTAATTGAAAGGACCATAAAAGAATGGTTCTTCTCCATAGATGACAGGATATTTTACCACATGAAGCTGAACCTTTAGCTGTCTTACAGCAGGTTGCAATAGTAAGAATATTACCTCTAGGCTTGACTTGGTGCTATTGTAGCAAGACTTCACACTCATGAATATGAGAAGGGAGTTTAATATTGCTTAACAGCATTTGGAATGTTACTTTTCTCTAATGTCTTGTACCTTTTGCTCACAACTGTTGTGGAATGAAGTTCAGTGTTGATGTGCATCTCCTATATTTGAATACTTGCAGTGGCATGAACCTTAAATAAGTTTTTAAATATTTTTCAAATATTTAAAACTATTGCTAGTTTGTTTTTAACTCATTTGCTAGTTTGCTTTTAGAGTTCCATTGCTAGTTTCTTTTTAGTATGTCTTCCATTGAACTTTACCTGTGTTTCTAATCTTGGCTAAGAATGAAGACTTTCTTGTCCTTTTTTTTTGTAATTTTTCCTTCTCCTAGTCTCTCAAACAACTTTCAGTGAACAAAAAGTTGTTTTCAAAGTCACCAGTGATCTCCATGTAACCAAAATCAGTACTCAATTTTACAACATTAGCCCTTATTGGTTGCATCATATACTATAATAAATATAATATAAATAATATAATGTAATATGAATTTTCTTGCTTATCTGTTTATTATCTGCCCCTCAATAAAAACCTGTAATGTAAGCAATCCTCATGGGAAAAAACAACTTGGCTGTGTTTACCAGGTATTCCCAGCTCCTAGAACACAGTGCCTGGTACATGTTAGGTCCTCCGTAAAATCTTGTTGAATGAATCAATGAATCAAGTCATCATTAGGGATTATAACAAGAAGTGTGGCTCTTCTGGTACCTATGTACTAGTTAAGTATAAGAATCAAAATTTCTTTGGAACATAATCTGTGTTTTCTCTTTAGCCTAGTATTTTGCAGTGGTCTGGGAAGTGATGCTATTCATTCCCAGGAATGGAGTGGTGAGGAAGAAAATGGTTTTATTTATTGCATATGCACTACATGGCCTGAAAAATGTGATTAAATATCTTGTCCAAATTCACCCAAACAAAAGTTCAATGTGAGGAATCCATGTAGGTTTCTAGTTCCTTTGGTGCTAGATATTAAATTCTGTGAATTCACAGAAAATTAAAGAAACTGAGCTGATAAAGATAAGTCAGAGTTTCTAAAGTAAATATATATTTATTTTGGAATATTTGTGCTGTTTTTATTGTCAAAGAACATCAAAAAGTAAATAAAACAGCAGACCTGAAATTGATTCTATTGTTTCACTTTCCACCCATGCTCACAAGAGGCTTAAAAGCATTAGTCACAAGACATGTAGTTGTAGAGTAGCCATCTGGCTAGTTTGCCAGATAAAAAGGATATCCTATTAAAGTTGAATTTTAAATGAAACACAAAACATGTTTTAGCAGAAGTATGTCCCCAGTGTTGGGTTAGACATACTTATTCTTAAAAAATATTTGTGTATCTGAAATCCAAAGTTAGTTGTGCTTCTGAATTTTTATTTTCTAAATCTGGCAACCCTACACCTGGCCAAATATTCTGTTGGCTTCACCTACTTATCCTGTCATTCTGCCAGACAGGTTTTATTAAGGAGGTAAGGACAACGAAAAAGGGAGAAATGGCAACTTTGGAAAGACTTTAAAATGATAAAAGCCAAATGATTGCTCTCTTGCTTTTTATGAACTAGAATCTGGGACTGCCATGAGACACATTTCAAAGTAGGCTAAGTTTACCTATAAACCCCTTTGAGTCCCACCTTCTACTTCTAAAGTCTCTCTGCTGCTCAGAAACTGAACAGCTGTGGATAAATTCCTTACATTCTCTAACCAACATTTCCTCATCTGCAGAACACAGTATTTTTAGGTGCTGGAAAGAAAATAAAGTGGGTGATATGGTGTGACTGACTTTTGTAGATATGGTTGTTGGTCAAGTCCTCACTGAAGCTTTTTAACAGAAACCTGAGTGATTAGAAAAAGCAGCCATGTGCAGTGTGTGGTGTGTATATGTCTGTGTGTACTGTATAACTGCAGATAAGACAGGGGTGATGAGGACCATATAGGACAGTGCATTCAAAATGTTTCATAGGAACAGAGGATTCCACTCTGATCTTTATGGACTGAAATCAACATGGCTATTGTGTTTGAGGAAAAAGTTTATCAAATGTCTTACTGAGGTCCGTAGCCCAGTAGTGGCCCATCAGCATGTTCTGACAAACCTCAAAGCCCCTTTGGGAACATCTTGAATACATTTTTACAAGGGATTGTGGGGGAGAGGAGGGAGGGTGTGGGGAAGCGGTTATGTCAATCAGTACATCAGATCAGTGTCATAAAGGAATAGACAGACAACGAATATTCTGATGCCATTTATGTGTGAGAAGAAGCAACAATTAGAGTTGCTTATTATTCTCCTAAAGGTTTCTACTAGGGAACTAGAACCAGACCAGTTTGTCTTCTTCCAAGCATTCTAGGTTCGTTTTTCTCCAGCCATGAGTGAGGGGTGAGGGGTGAGGGTCAGTGAGTCTTAAAATGCAGGAAAGAGTGGATGCTGGGCTTCAATAGCACAGCCAGAGCTGACCATGCTGACTTGGGCATCTGCAGTTTGCACAGCTCTTTGCCTGTGAGACCACCTTGGGGAAGCATAAAACCTTTTTTGTTTCCTATCTGCTTTTTCTCATTTTAATTTCAGCTTTATTGAAGTATATCTGACAAAGTTGTAAGGTATTTAACATGTATATGGGTGGTGATTTTATATATATGTATGTATTTGTCAACCTTAAAAATAAAATGGCTGGTTATTTTACTAGCAAAATTAGTTTATTTGGGAATAGCTGAGGAATTGGAAGTTGGAACAAGCGAACTATTTGAAACCACAAGCAAGTCCTAAAAGATAAAAGGAAGGTCACCTTGTATTAGGTTTTAAGAGGAGATGAGGGAGAGTTGTTTTGAACAAAAGTTCATTGGAGAAGAACAAGAATTTGAGATTGTGGAAGTTTCTCATTGGCTGCAAGCAAAGGTTAGTGCATTGTTGCTGGGGCAGAGAGAGACTTTCCCTCTTTTTCTTAAAAGCAGTGGGATAAAATTCCTACATGGAAAATGTCCTCCATCATCAAGATAAGGATTATCTTCCTTCTTCCTGCTTGTTAGGTAGGCCACAAGGAGGGATGTATACATGAGAGCTCCTCCTTCAGGGTTCCCTGACTCCACTTACATGATGTTTCCTTTATTCATCTTTGCATATTGTGAAAGGATTCCCCCATCTAGTTAAGCAACACATCCTTAACCTCACATATTTATCTTTGTTTTTAATTTTTAACTTCTACTCTGTTAGCAAATTTCAGTTATACAATACTGTGTTTCTTGTCTTAATGATCAAGGAATTTTGGAGAAGGTAGAGGTTAGCAGAACCCTTACAAAATGGAGGAGCTAAAGTTGAAGGAATTCCTTGTGGTACCTAAGTATAAGCAAAAGTCCAGTATGAATATACAAGGGATTCATGCTGAAGAATTAATACTATTGATATAAATTGAGGGTTTGTATAGTATGTTGGTTAGGATTTAAATAGGAATATGCTCTTGTTTCTTACCTGTAGAAGGCCCTGGACAACAAATTAGAGTTAAAGTTTTATCCATTAAATACTGAAGAAAATTAGGAATAGGAAACTGTTATGACCAAAAGCATCAGGCCCAAATACTAGAAGGGAATTTTTTATAGTAAAAACAACCTAAATTACATATGTTGCAGTGAAAGAGAAGGGCCATATATGAGAATATTTTGACAGAAAAATCAATAGGACTATCCACAGGATATGGTAAGGCAAGAAAAAGACCCAACCATAACTTGATGAAGGTTCTGAGTCTAGGTATCTGGGAAAATAGCACGCTCATAATTGAAATAGAGAAGTTAGAAACAGGTCAGGTTGCAGGATGATGTGATTGGGTTTTACCATGTGAAATGATGTTCAGTGAGGTGTATCAACAAGAACTTAAACATATGGGTGAGAAAGCACGAAAGGTAGAGGCTGAAAATAAAAGTATGGAAAAATTAACATTGAAGTAGCTGATACTCTTTTCCTTCTATTTTAATTTGTGTTAATGAGTTGCACAACACCAATTAAATATATCAGCTCATTTTGAAAGAGCTACTATGTATAGAAAGGGACAGTAAAACAGTAGCTGCCTGAAATCTTGGTTAATGTGCATAACAGTAATGCAACTGAATTACACAATTAGTATATTGTCTGGTTGTTTTTCCATCTGGATTCTGCCCACTATACTTGGCTTGGCCTATATGACAGGCAGACTAACAAGGACCAAAATAAATAAAATTCATGGTCTAATTTCAGCAGTGATTTAGTGTCTGTTCATAAGCACATATTATTTACATTATTACAGAAGTAGCAGAGCAGTGAAGCACACTAAAGCACCTGTCTCAAATAGAAAAGGAATTTACTGTAAAAACCATTTTAACTCTTTGCTTCAATTTGCCCTCCTTAAAATGGGGATAATTATGCTAGCTGTTGTAGTCACTGAATTGCTACTATAAATAATCCACCAGATCATAATATAGTTGGAATGCGTTTTTCAATATTTAAATGACACTGACTTCATTCTATTATGTGTTCTTTCTCTATGTGCTGTTAATCTAACCTATTTTTTCATGGTTGTTAAAAAGCGGTCATCATATTTTAGTATTTCTGGTTTAAAAGCTCATCTTTCCCTCAAATAAATAAGGAAACTAGGAAAAGTAGAAATCCAAAGAAGCTTCTTTGAAAGAATCCATATATATATATTATTTTTAAAATAAGAAATTGATACAGTTAATAAAATGTCTCTGAAAAAGTAGCATTTGACAATTACTAAAATATGATAGGAAGTGTTCCTTATATTTATCATACCTCATGTGTATCTTTTAAAAAACAAAAGTGAATATGGACCCAATACAAAGTTGCATTAACAAAAAGTTTGCACAGAATATAGAAGAACTTATTTTCATAAAATTGATTATTCAGTCCTACAAGTATCTGTGGTTCATTGGGACCCTAGTATTTTTTTCTTCTCTACCAGTGGTTTTATTTTGCCTTAGTAAAATTTACTACTTTTTTTTTCTGTGATTATCTTATTACTTTATAAATAAGAAGAAAAAGTCAATAATTTCATGGTTATTAAACATTCCAAAATGTTTTATCTTAAAAATGGAGTATTCAGCTATATTAATATTGCCAAACTGTTGAAACCAATTTCTGTATATTCTTTGCTCTAAGATATTTAGCTTTCAGGATGGTTGGTTAGTGGCTGAATCTGACTGGCCAGTTGAATTCATTCTTCATTGGGAAGTGAAATTGATAATACTGTAATGACATTAATTTTAAATATCCCAATATGTGCCCCTATTGAGTATAGCAGGGCAGTTTAAAAGCTCAATTTTAGGAACAGATAGCCCTGTTAGTCTTGCATCTTCCATTTAAAAAGCTATGTGATATTTGGCATGCTACTTCTAAGCCTCAACTGTTCATAGGTCATTAAATGAGGTAAATTTGAATAATAGTTGGCACAGAGTTAGTAATCATTAAATAGAAGATATTTCTGAAAGGGAAGATTAATTGTTGGTCTCTATTTTTACTATATAGACTGATGCTTTAATTGGCTAACTTCTATTGCTTTGAAAATAATTTTTGTTGCTGTCACACACCTAGATAACACAAGCACAAAATCAGTCATAATTTTTATCACCTCTTATCTATGGATACACAGTTAGTTAAGAAGCCTCTACTCACATTAACCCGTTTGTTTAAGACAATGATGTCTCACTTCAGTTTTCTCCTTTATAAGCCCTGGAAAATCCTCACAATTGTCTTGCAATGTTACCTTTTTAGAGTTCATACAGTTTTACTGTTTTTAGATAAAGAAAGGCTTTTAGATGTGATTCATGAACACCTGTGTTATATAAAAAATATACAGGTGTATGCATCTGTTAGGTAGGTATAGTCAAGTACAAAATACACACAATCAAATATATCTATTATAAATTTCTTTAGTGTGTGCTTTAAGATAATCAAAGAAAAGAAATCTAACTTTTCAAAAGACTCTCTGTTGGTAATAAGCCAGGACCTGAGCGTTTTGTGACTATCATATCTTTCGATGTGAAAGATAATATGTGAAAAAAAACTGAAGCACCCACTAATCCTACCTGAACTACTGGAGTAAGGAGTTTGCCTCTCACAAACTAGTCTTGAGAGAATTTCTCTGTCTCAGGAAATATCTCTGGTCTCTCCTGTTCTCACTAGTATTATACCCTCTCACTGATGATAATATATGGCAATAGCCAAATGTATGCATTTATAAGTTTGTCATTGTCCTTTGATAGACCACAGGTTGAGAAACATTGCTGAGGTTTCTCATCTTTAACCATGTTGAAACTCCTAATACCAGAAATATAATTATTTCATTATATAATATAGACTAAGTATAATAATTTATATAGACTGTCTGTACTAAAGGTACAGTAGACAAAGGAAATTTATCTTTAGATCATTGCTTTAGTTGTAGGGGAAAATGCTCATAGTGAGCCTTCTGAAACCTAACTCTTTTCCCTTTTAAATCGAGTGTTTTTCAATCACTTTTTTCCACTTATTCACTTATTAATTACTTCATTAAAAAGGACTAAGCACCTACTAGGCACAAATTTTGATAAGAACAGTCCTTTCTTTTAAGGAAGCCAGAGGTTAATAATGAGAGTGCTATAGGAACATATATTTGTTACATAAAATGGCAAATGTAATACCAGAAAGGTATGCAACTATGGAATTCCTAGACCAGGGACTCTTACCCAATCCAGAAGGAATAGAGGGGTCTAAGGAATATTTTCTAGCTGTGGATTTGAAATTCATGGGATCTAGATAGTTGACAAGAGGAAAGTGCATTCCAGAAAATAATGGGGAGTTTGAACAAAATCAAAGTGCTGAGAAATCTTACTATGTGTGTAAACGCCTCTAGCATTTGGCAGATTTAACTTTGGAGAAGTTAATTAATCTCTATTGATGCAAGGTTTCTCATCTGTGAAATGAAGAGAAAAGCAGGCTTGTTTTGAAGATAAAATAACATAATTTGTGTAAATGGTTTGCTTGCTGTATAAATGGTTAATGCATAATAAAAATCTAATTGTTTTTGAACCCTTACATTGTACCTTCCACTCTAAGTGTTTTGTACAATTATCCAGCGAGTCTAACTGTATAGTCTTCAAGCTTAACTGCTATGTGAAGTTTAACTTGTATCATGTATAAGAGTGATATATTCAAGCAAAGTGGATGCTAGCCTTAATGCAAATTTTAAAGTAAGAAAAAGTACATGTAAATACCTTTACACTCCCCAGTAACTATGCTTTTATTGGATAATAATTAGAAAGAAGTGAATTACACACTGTAGACTCTGAAACTGGTAAGAGTTGGAAACTCAACAAAGTTAAATACTACAAGTATTTAGCCATGACAGTAATGTTAACTATTTATTTGTCAGGTTAAAAATGTTCTATCTATAATGTGTGATGTTAACATTTCCACTGACAAAATAAAACAAGTTTGTCAGTAGATATATTAGGAAATACCTTATTAAAAACCAAGTAAAGCAATCCAACTTAATAAAGACACCTAAAATTTTCTTGGTTCAGTTATATAACACTATCAAATAAAAAAAATTAGACTTGTATATCATTTCTGATGATGTTGTTTCTTATAACATTTCATTAATGCTATTCTACATAGGATATACTGTAAGTGAATTTTTTAAATGAATCACTGTAGGAACATCTGGTATTGTAAGTAGGTCACTAACTTAAAATTCTCAAGTAGTCTTTTATGTGCCTTTTAAAAATTGGTAAGAAGCACTCTTTTCTAGTCATCTAAAATTCAGCTCTCTCCCACAAGTACTTATCTATAAAATACTAATTGCTGTGAGAGTTCATCTTCCAGTTCTCCAGCACTCTCAGGTGGGTGGTTTTTCAAGTGACCTACATCCCTTAAGCTTGCTTAAGTAGTCCCCTACTATTTGGTCCCTGTTTTAATTGCCATTGCTATACATTCACCGGTTTAAAAGAATCCCTAAAAGTAATTAGAATGAAGTTCAGCAGGGATGACTGCCTTGAAGTGCAAGTGAGGTACAAATAACTGTTGTACATATGAAAGTTCAATAACAAGTGACACCTAGAAGAAACAAGGTCATAATTAAATACAATCTGAATATGAGAAAGATATATATTTGTTTTTTAGTTGAATGGTGCCTATGAAAATTACATGGAGAGAAAGAGATTTCCAATGTAAATGAAAGCCCCGATTTAGGATCATTATTGAGAACAAGATATTAGTGATTGGAAAGAGTTCATAGGGGCAGAACATAAAATTATCATGATTAGAAAACACTAACTTTAAAGAAGCCTAAAGGAATGTGGGCTGACAAGTTTTTAGAGGAGTTTTAGTCTATTATGAAGGAACTGCCTTTAAAGAAATCTTCTACTGTCCTTGTAGCCAAGTGAGAATGGGCTTTGGAGAGATGAACCTAGGTTAGAACACCAGCTATTCACTTAATAGCTATGCACTAAATGTGCTATCCTGTGCACATTTCTAAGACTCTCAGTCTTTTCATCTATAAAATCAGAAAAACATTATATATGTCATGAAATTCATGTAAAGATTGAATGAAACAATGTATGTTAAGTACTTTGTACAGTGTCTAGCACATGGCAAATTTTTAACTCATAGTTAATGGAATACTTAACAATAATCAGTTATGTTAAGTATCTACATTGTTCTAAATAGCTTCAAACAAATAATTCACTCATATTAGGTATCTACATATTACTTAACTTTGAACTGTTTCTCTTTTAGCAGAGAAATGGAAACAAATATAAAAACATTAGCATTGACTGTTCTCTATCATATGCCTTGAATCTGAGTGTCTGACCCTGATCAGATATCTCATAAATATTTGTGGTATTAATTTTAAAAATGATATCATTTGAATGATCTGAGACTAGATGAGTTTAGGGAAGAGATTGGTGTGGAAAGTTTGAGTATTGCTTCTTTAGATGTTGTGGATTATTTTGAATTACTCCACTGAGTTCATCATTTGTGATTTTGTTTTGGTTTGTTGAAATAATAGTAATGTTTTCTATACATTGCATGAAAGAATAGCAATGCACCATTTGGTATATTTGGAGTGTGTTCTTTATTTTACATCACAAATTAACCAAGAGAAAGGAAAGATTTCCCAGTCTTTCTCTTTGCAAATATTAATAATGAAAATGGATAATAATGGTTATATAGAAAGATGGAGACTTTTTCTTACTTTTTCTTACATGTGTTGGATTGCTTGGGCCCAGCACAATCTACATTGCAAGGTTTCTTTCATTCAGTCTCTCACTCCCCTTCTCTTGCTCTCTCTGTCACCCCCACTGCATTTTAACAGGATAGAGTAGAGATAATGAGTGGTTTTTAGCAACTGAGTACAAATTTAAGTGTCCCTTGTTTCTATATCTTAGCTATTTCTTCTGTAAAATGCCAGTAATGCCCAATGATTTGTTGTGAGCATTTTAAAATAATATGTCCAAAGGACCTTGGACATAGTGATCATTAAATATTATTTCATCTTCCTTTACTTAAAATAAATGTTGCCAAATAGTAATAAGATTATAGGCAAACAGCAAGTTCTACACAGTTATGTGACAGGTAAGATACCCTATCATAAGAGCATTTTATAATAAAATCAGCTTTTTATACTTAATTCTGAAGGTATTGTTCTAAACAAAAGAAACAAACAATTCAAGGAATCTTGAAAGGAAGTGGAATAACTAGTATAATGTATAGTATTTTCAAGAGTTACCATACTACTCAAGTTAATCATACTTGTGTATTACCAGATATAATTATAAAGGCCATTAATTCATGTTCAAAGTTATTCTTTCAAAAAAATTTTATTGAGAGCCTACTGTGTGCCAGGCATTGTTGAAAGTGGTTAAGAAATGTGAGTGAACAAGAGACCTGCACTGATGAAAGTTATATTCAACAGAACCAGAACTGCTCATACACTGGAACATATTTATTCCAGAACTGTTGTTCGTGGTCTTCACTTTTGAAGGGCGGAGTATCAGAATTTTACTCTATAAAAGTTGTAAAAGTGTTTACTCCTCTAACTCAATATATGTAGAAATTGTTATGTCTTAACATTTTCTACTAATCAAGTCCTTTTTTTTTTATTTCCTGAGATGATTTTGTGAGATGATTTTACTTCCTGTGTTTGATTTTGTAGAAAGGAGATTTTTTTCTCCTACTCTAAGAGCATGGAAGTTGGGAGACCTTATTAGCCATGCAGAGTAAGGATTTATCAACGTGAATTGTATCTTTTATTTTAGAATTTCTGGTTAGTTTTCCATCCCAGCCCCTACATCCCTATATATATCGAGTTTGTTTAATTCAACATTAAAAATAAAACGAAAGCAGAATGGACTAGGAGAGGTCAATGCCACTTTTACCGTCCTTTCCTTTCTTTTGGTTATCTAGGAGAATTTAATTTGCCTATTTTTTGAAGGTACTTTCCTACGACTGCTTTCAGCCATTACATTTTCAATGAGCTTATTTCTATCCAGAAGCATCCTGGAAGAGCTTGAGACAAAGTTGGTTTCTCTAGTATCTTTATTAGAATGTTGTCAGTAACTTATTACAGGATCTTATTGGATAGTCTTTGTCCTGCTGTATCACTCTCCCATCAGTTACAGGTAATAAAAATCCCTGTGACTAGGACCTTGGATTTGGATAGTTCAATTAGTTGTTCAGCAAGTCTATCAAAAATGTGACTCCAGGTCCCTGAACTCCAGCATTTTCATTATTAGAGTGAAATGTTAGTGACAAATGAGGTATGATAGTCTAGACACCTCATCAGCCTGCTGGCTTACTGCCTGAAATAAAGGGGCAGTTCTAAAAATGTCAAGGTTTGATAGGATTCTAAACATGGGACTCAAAACCAAAGCCCATGAAATAAGGGCAACATCATGCATTTTGGGACAATAATAAAATTTCATAGTCTTCTGAAATTCCACGGTCATAATCAAAGTTAAGTATGCATTTCAGGATGTGTTAGATGTTAAGGTTCAAGTTGAGTTTTCTTATTAGCTATGGTTGTGAATAAATACAGGGGTTATTTTAAGAAATGATTGGCAATAGCTTAAGTATGATTATGGTAGGAAGACTGATTTAACTAGTTCATTAAAATTTCTATTTAAAGTAGTGATTAACAAATACTAATGTTTGTTATTTTAATAAATTTCATGTGTATGTGTATAGATGGGGATTCTCAAAGTTTGTGCTGAAATAAGTTTGATTGTTATGTTTATACTAGTGGCTCTCATGGTAATGATACTGCTTTATAGGTGCATTTTGGTAACTTGTGAGGTAATTTTTGGTCATTACAATGTAGAGGGTGCCATGAGCATTTAGTGAACAGAGATACTTAATATTCTGCAAGGTAAACGATTGTCCAGATAGTGTTCCCAGATTTATGCCCACTCATGGATCAGGAAAACTTATTTGATTATTTGAACCTAGATCTAATTCCATTTTATAGGTAAACCCAAAATGTATTTTGTACAATTTAAATGCAGACTGAATTTTCCATAATTAGAACTATTTTCTAAAGGTAGAGAAGAAAATGGTGCTTTCTTTTGAAAGCTTACCAGCAGCTGTTGTCCATTTTGTAAAATCACATAGCTAATAACAATGACAGTCATGTTATTTTGTCACCAATTCAACATACTCTCATCATTCTTTCTTTGTAGCCTTTGCATTCATGGGGATTGTATGTGCATTTGAAAAAATATTACTGCTTCATTATGGAATGCATAGAATTTAAAAACTAAGTGTTTGTCTTTCAATTACTTTTTCTTAAATCACATATATATAGACATGATAGAAAATTATATTGAAGTCTTTCAGCTAAGTTACATTGTCTATAAATTACATTTCAGTTAATAAAGGGGACAATAAAAATATGTTGTAAAAAGAATCTGAGTTTTATAGAATTGAGAACCATTGATTTGCATATGTAGAAAAATTTGACTCATTGGCTGTATTGCCAAATACAAATGCTGCAAGTATCCAAATTGTCAACACATTTCTTTGGTAGAAACATATGGATATTAAAGAAAGTTCCTGGCAAATTCAAACCTATAATGGATAGCAATGGATAGCAGATTTTCAGATGAAGACCTGAAAATATATCATGAGATAAGCATAACGGATTCTCTTTAAGCAATTCAACTACAAATATATTAAATGCCTCATTATGCAAGACATCTTGCTAAATACTGGGGAGACAAAGACAAAAATGAAATAATTCATTCCTCTAGGGAGTGTATATTCTGGTTAGAGGGACAACTATCTAAGAAATGCTAGTGCAATGTAAATGTCTAACAGTTGTTTTTTTTAATTCTATAAAATAATGAATAGGGGAACTGAAAGGAATTAAAGTGCTTGGGGGCCATTTGTATTTATAATTTCATATAACATTTGTCATTTATGCTTTGCTGTTTGTAAGTGCAATGCTGTTGGGGGTGATTGCATAGGTAAAGACATTTTATAATTAAAAATTCTAAATGAAGAGTGTACTCAGGCCCTTTAGAGAAAGGCTCTTTCTTTCCTATTAAAGTAAACCTGCTAAACACCTACCCAATTATTCTGGCATGTCTTAGTCAGGTCCTTTACTCAGAATACATAATATTGAAATCAAGATATTGTTTGACTTTGTTCTCGTCTGGTGGCTCGACAGGTAAAGACCTTCTAAGTGCCTTCAGGATGTTGGCAGTATCCATCTCCTTCCAGTGGAAGGACTGAGTCCGCAGTTTCTTGCTGGTTATCAGCCAGAAGCTGCTTTCAGCTCCTAGAAGCCACTTTCAGTTCCTTACCTTGTGGCCCCTTTTCAGCAGTGAAGAAGCTCCTCATCATATCCTTCATGTGCTGCAAATGTCTGAATCCTTCCACTATTAGTCAGGAAAAATTCTGCTTTTCAACAGTTCATGTGGTTAGGTTAGATCAACTTGGATACATCTCCCTGTCTTAAATTCAACTGATTAGTAATCTTAATCACTTCTGCAGAAGCTCTCTTGCTGTATAAACTAATAGTCTAGGAATAACAATAAGGGACAGAGGTCATGGGGATATCTTAGAATTCAGCCTACATCAATAATGTTATCAAAATGAAAATCAGCTTATAAAATATAAAAATCTAACGGGGCTTCTGTATGAATTTTTTATATTTTTGAAAGCTCTTCTTTCGAATGTGGCAATGTGAATATCATATTGGTTATACTTATTGCTAATTGGTATATGGATACTATATTTATACATGGTTATTTTCTAAAATTTGTATTTTATGGTATTTCTTTTATTTAATTATATCCTACATTATCATTTCTTTCTAAATGTTATTAAGGTTATTTATCATTTAATGAACTGTTGAAAGAAACTTAATTTTATGTTCCAAAAAACTGGCATGCTGTGTTGAGATTATTACTTCTAAGAATTTGCCTTTATACCACATTAGCAATTTTACTAGTAGATAACATTAGTAACATTCCAATTTGATATTTATTATCCCTTATTAAAACATCTGTAGTTTTGTAATTATAGCCATATATAGTTTATGGATTATTAAATTTTGAACTATGTTGAGATTCTCTCTTAGGAAGAACGTGTGCCATCATTTATTTACAAATAAGCCTTTCAAATGATACTTCATTGTGTTTAATAATATTGCCACATTATTATTTACTCTGTTAATATGTTGAATAAAATATGTAAATATAATAATACTATTACTATATATATGTTTGTTAAAGGTTCCTTTAGGTAATGTGTATAAATATTATACATTTAGATTTATATGAATAATATATATTATTCCACTTGACTTTTAAAATTAATTTTAAATGTCTGAGATTCAACTTGTGTGGGATCACTCACAGGTAGAGGGGTACTGAAAATTCAAACCCAGAGTTGGATCATTGATGACATTTTATAATTGTCTCTGCGTTACTTTATCTGAAAAATTTCAGATAGGTTTTTCACATGTTTTTTAAAATTTTTATTTCATAAAATAGAATAGTAAGAGTCAAATACTCTAATTTACAAGGGTATGACAAATATTTCAGTATTTGCCAATACTCCTTCAATGTCCCAGTGGGCAGTAAACAAAAAATATATATACATAAATCTATGGAAAATAAATTTTTGAGATAATTTACTAGAAAGTGGATCTTGACTTAGCCTACTAAAGTATCAAAAAGTTTGTAGCTGTAATAAAACAGTTAATTTTTCTCAGCTTGTATTAATCTAGGGAGGAGATATTGAGAAAGAAATGCATTTTTATGAAAATTGGTACAAAATGAAGTATTTTAATGGTTTTCTACATGAGATGTTTTCTGTCATTAGACATCTTAGAAGAATCAAATGACTCCTTTATAAAATCTTCAACCATTCATACCCTATTGAAGTGGCAAACACTTGTAAATGACACAGTCATTAGCATGGGTGAGTAGGTCATAACTCTGCATTTTCACATTAGTGGGTTGAGTCACATTTGAATTCTCTCAGTGAATGCAACACATTTTCTTTCACTAGTCAAAATCCAATAATGGTTTTTAAGATTGTTCCAGGAAAGTTAGATACCTCAATTACTTTCTTCTACCTTACCCTTTGACCTTCTACAAAGACTTTTATTCTTTTAGCCAATTTCCTCACTGAAAAGGACAAGACAGAGGAAGTTTTGAATTTTGACATGCCCATGATATTATTAGCAGGGATATTGTGCATTAATGCAAAGCTGCCTGGCCCTATAGTGACCATGTGCCCTGCCTTCATAGGCTTTGAGATGTTGTAATTATGAAATAAGGCATTGAATGTTAAGTTTGAATTGCATATTATAGAGGGGAATTGAATGCTTTGATGATATAAGACCTTCACTCCCCCCACCCTTTTTATTCACTGAATAACCATTTTTGTAGTCATTTATTTCCACAATATGTTATAAATGAAAGCTTGTTCAGTATCTCTGTGCTTTGTTTGGTGATTCAAACAGCACTGGCACCATCCTGTTATCTGACAGAATCACACAGGGAACTGCTTCAGTGGTTTGCTGTTGAGTAGAGCCCACTACACACACTGGGTCAGTTCGTGCATGATTGCCTCAAGAAAACAGTTTGTGTGGTTTATATTTATTCACTTAAAAGTCTAAAATAGTCTGGGAGTCCTGGATATTTTTCATACAGAAACTTGAGAGTTTTGCATCTCATCATAACAAAAGGAAAGCATTCATCCTTTTTCTGCATCCTAAGGCCACTTGCATTTCAAAAGAAAGGTGAAGACTTCCTACACAGAAATCTTTGACAGTAGAGCAAAGAAATGTTAAACAATAATGACAGAAAATTAATTATCTTACATCTGATAGGTAAGGTATATAGAACAGAACAGAGGCTGACAGGTGTCTGTCAAAGTGAGAAAAGGGGTGTATTATAACATAAAAAGCATATTTAATCCACTTACTGATTTAATTGGAAAGCACCACATGAAACTTGATAATTTGTTAGATTTTGTTCAATTAATGTATTTAAAAATAAACATTGTGTGTCTATATATAACATAAATTAAGCACACTTTTTTGGGTAATATAATAAATACATTTGGGAACAAATGTGTTCATTTAGTCTTAGATATAGCTGTATTAAAATTAACATATAGTTATCATTAAAGCAAAAAAGTTTCAATTGTTTGACCTATTAATCTATAAGAAAATAATGTTTTATCAAATAACAAGTAATTAAAACAAGTTAACCTGTAAGAGTACACAATTCAGTCATTCATATATTTCCATTGAACTGCTACTGTGCTACAGACATTACTTTTTAAAATGTTTTTCAAAAAAATGAGATTCCAAATGTTAGTCAGGGGAAAGGAAATCCCGGGGCAAAATACCTCTAAAAACCAAAATCAATCAAAGGGAGAAATAAAGTTTAAAAACCCGTTTAGTGCTTACAAAACTGTAGTCCGGCCCAGCTCTCTCTCCTGCTCCAGCAGCAGCAAAACCGGCCCTCCCCCTCACTTCTCACATACAGTTAAGCCCTCTGTTGCCCAGGTTATTAGCCATTGATATGGAGATGAACTTCTCTCCACCCCAGAGGAATGATGCAAATGCACTAAAGCCATACTTCTTTCCACATCTGAACGCCTGTTGATATGCAGATGTACTATAGCCAGGCAAGATATTCTGGAAATGTTACAATTTTACCCACACAAATTATTTATGTGACAAACAACATGAATAATTTACAAAACACAAAATACAATTAAGGATCAAATTTTAACACCACAATGTTAAAAAACAATGTAACTTAATAAAATACTCTTTCCAAGTTGTAACATAAGGAACTCATGATGATGATTTTAAGTCCTTAATTGAGCACTCATAGTAATGAAAATATAAGAATTAAAAAGAATATAAAACTTAATGTATTTAAAAATATAAATATTTTGTAAATTTTTAAAATAACCATTAAATTAGTGACCAAAGATAATAATGATTGCTCTATTTTCAAAAATAAGTCATTTGATACCCACCTCTGCACATGTACTTCTTTGGAGGTTGGTTCCATAATATTTATAAGCAATGCCATAACTGTGATGATGGAAAAGACCCTAATGACTGACCCCAAGGTATCTTTCAGTTTTTTGAAACTTAAGGAAAGTAGAGCTTTTTGGGTACCCATATTGTTGTAATTATTTTAGGAATATGACTTTTATTCAGTCAGGTTAATATGTGGATATTGAGTAAACTGTTATTTAAAATGTTATGTAATTTAAAATGTATGCTTATTTGATGTACTTTTACTTGAAGAAATTTTTCAATAAATCATTTGTGTAGCTTACAGCAGCCACATTTTGAAATGTTGGTGATGAACAGCCAACATTTGTGCATGTGTCAAACAGTGTTTGATAATTGCATGTGTTGTTGTAAAAAGAGGTGTGTGATGTACCAGGATTTGAACAAGAATAATGAAGAACCAAAAAAAAAAAAAAAGCAACCCTTAAAAGGTAGTTTTCTTTGAACCATTCTCTTAAACATCTATTTGCGCCTACAGCTCAGAAACTCGACAGAAATGTGTCTCTTTTCATGAAACTTAATATCACTGTTTCTATCTTTAATGTCCAATCAATCTGTACTTTGAGGCATTCAATAGCTACTTCTGTATTTTAAAAAGAAACATTAGCCTTTCAGAATTGCTGTTTCTTGTAGAATTACAGTCTATTATGATAAAATTGTTCACATAATGAAGAGTGGTCAGAATGTGGCCACTTTCCATGGTGCTGCTAATTTAAGAAATATGGGAGATGGTCCAAAGTCCCCTGCAGACTATTTGTTAGATTTAGTAATAGTTCCTTAAAAATCACCATGGCCTGTGTCCCAGACTTTAAAATCAAGGTAGACTACGTCTCCTTTTATTACTTCATATTTGTAAACTCAGTTAAATAAACAGATTCAAAATAGCTATTAAAATTGCAATTATAAGTATTCAAGATAAATTGTTTTCAGTATTAAATATCCATAGGGACTCTTTTTTTTCCTACTGTGAATTAGTTGTATTGTTCATTCCAAACTAGGTTCACTCCATTTCAGCCATATAGCAAACATTTTAAAAGTGAGTATGAGGGTTTATCAATTAAAATTAATTTGAAACTCTTAATGGTAAATAGTGCTATAAGACATTCTTTTTGAAGTAGGATTACAAAATATGAGAAGATGGTCCCCAAAAATATTTTAAAAGGCAGGGCATTCCATTGACAAGATAAATGATCGTATAGTATATATGTGTTAAAAACAGCCTGGTATAAGGTAAAGTATTTCCATGCTACAAATCTCTTTTACCAGGTCCTCTCCATTCCTTACCCTCTACTTAGCACTCTCCACTATAGTTAGATGTCCCACTTTTACAACTCTGGAGATCCTGAATGCTCCTGCACAGGCATAGTGCTGTCCTACCTTGTTCACCTTACTGCTGTTCTAGGACTGAATGACATCTTAACACCCCACTGAAAAGAAGAGTAGCTATTGCACTCCAGCTATACTCTTTAAATGGAAAGGGCCTCTTGAGGGACAGGATTTCTGGCCTTCATGCCTGGACTCACCAAATGTAAAACTGTATGGCTATTATGTAGTATTTTTGTGTCAGTATTATCTTGATTACAGCAGTATATTGTCATGGTCAAGGACACAAATACTGGAGCTACCTTTACTATTATTAACTGTTTTGATTTTGGACAAGTTACTTAACCTTTTTTGCCTCAATTTCATCATCTGAAAATGGGGTTAATAATGGCATTAACATGAAAGAGTATTGGGTATATTATATAAAAGAATAAACGTAAAGTGCTTAGAATAGTTAAAATAATGTCATATAAATGTTACCTCCCTTATTAATGAATTCCTAATTCTAGAATGAAAACTTTAATTAGTGATAAAATTTGAACAACAAGGGTTTAAATTCCAATTCATTTTGCTAAGATGTCACCTGAGTCTATATATCTTAGCTAGGTATACTCAATAATATTCAAGGGTTGGACTGTAAGTATGATCAATGTTTATTAATAAGGAGTTAGAAGTCTAAATTGGTTGGATAAATTAGAAAGAATAAAAGGAGTCTAAGTTCATTATTACTTATTTCAATTATAATGTGTCAAGAACAACAGTAACAGAAAATCCTAAATTGGCAAAGAAGCAAGTTAGATGAAACTATTTATATAAACTATCTTGATACCTATTTGAAGACTCATTCAACTAAAAACAGATTGTATGACAATTTTTGCCTTACTGAGAGCTTTACTTTACTGGAAGTTGAATGAAGGCTGCTATTTTATAAGACCTTATTCTATCACAGAAGCATCAGTAGGCAAAGTGGAAGTGACAGGATCTTGGGAGAAGAAGATGACATCATCTCAAGTGCCATAAAGCCAAGAAAATGAATTCTTTGTAGAGTCTAATATCTTCCCCAGAGCTTAAGAAAATCTTCTGAACAGAGCAAGTTCATGACAGAGATAGGTGTGCTCAAATGCTAAAATCTCTGAAAAATTAAATCTTTATTATCACCCCACAGATTTCCTAATGAGAAAGAGAGTGAACAGATATCTAATAAATTAATGCAGCTGTGTATAGATGGAGTGTTCTTTGGGGCTTTAGCTTTTATAGCACTTGATATAAAAAGTGGGAAAAAGAACAAAATGGAGAATATAAGAAAAGTGAAAAAAAATCCTAAAACATGGAAGAGGGGTAACTGAGAAATATTGAGTACAACATAAATTGTGTTGTATATTATGCATCTTCTAGAAAAACAAGACAAAATTAGGTTTGCTGTTGGGTCACTGATGGAGGAAAAGAACAATGTACTCAACTTGTATTTTACTCCTGTTTAATTTTTTTAAAATTATTTTTTAAAAAGGGCTAAGAAATGTAAATATGGGAAGAGTTGAATTGAAATCTAATGTAGGTGAGAGGAAACTGTGGCATAAATTAAAATCAATACTGTTTTCTCTTAAATATATTATTTTCCATGGAATATAAAACCTATGTGCAGACATAAAAATTCAAGTATAATGTTCCAGTATCACAGATACATAGAATTTCAGGATTAGAAGGAACATTAGAGGTTTACTTTACATTTGATGCTTGAATATCTTGCCCTCTTCTTCTAACAAGTTAATAGAAGCAAACAGATATGCTGATTTTCAAAATGGAAAAGGTTAGGTAAATAATTGCTAGATCTCAATGTTTATCCTTGACAAAAAGAAATAACGTCAAGTGGAATAGTAAACAAGTGGTTTGTGAGTGATAACAGAAAGAGGAAAGTCTTAGAAGAGTTACTGATTCACAAGGGAAAAATAATTTCTAATGTCACCGTACTTTTACAATGTGTTTAAATATGGATAGATTATTAAAAGTACTATAGATTATAAAAAGACTATGACAAATGTTTTAATTTAACTCAGTTATTTACATGACAGCCATTGTATCTTGTGAATAAGACAGAAGTGTGTGTTGAATGATGATATAGTTTATAAAATTGTAGCTAGTTGGGAAACTAACAAAGGATATCTTTTAATGTATGGATGTCTTCAGGAGGAATACATTTAATGTCATGGTTAGGCTCACTATTTGTTATTTACTGCAACATGCCTTTTCAGGAAGGTATAGAAAGAATTCTCATCCTAAAATAAAAGTTGACATTTATTAAAAGATAGTGCTTCATTGTAAATAAATAGAGAAAAAGATTATTCAACAATGCTGAGAACGCCTACTTAATTTTCAGGAATAAATTAAATTATATCCTAACCTCACACTCATCAGATGAAACAAATACACAAACACACATCTGAAATAAAATAGTTAATAATTAAAGCTTAAAAGAAAATAGAAAGTACTATTTCCTAACAAACCTTAAATCTGTGTCTCCAACCCAAGTTCCATGCCCAGAAATCCATTTCTGTTGGACCTGCCCTTTCTATTGTCTCACAGGCATGTCAAACTCAACAGACCAGACCAGACTGGCTCATACTCTCTTCCTTCTCCCTGAATTCCATGCTGGAGAATGAAAGCATCATATATCCACACTTTCAAACCAGAATCCTGGGTGCTATTTTTGACTCCCTATAATGTATTCCCTAAATATATATATATATATATATTCACTTAATGATATTAGTTATTAAGCCAATGCAGAGATTTGACAAGAATTCCATTTTAGAAATAAAACTTTGAAAATATGAGGTTAGTTTTCTTAAGTTTCTTATTGATAATCCAGCACAAATAAAACCCACCTTCCAAACACATTAACCCATTTAGTCATTCATTAACTGTGTATTTATTAGCACCTACTTTAAGTCAAATGAGAATAATTTAATTCTCTGTAATTGGCATCTGACATTAAGAAAGGGCACAAACTTGAGTGCTGTAGAAGTTCAGATAGATGACTTTTGTGGACAAGAAACTAACTTGATATTGAACAGATTGGAGTTTGAATCTTAACTTCTATTTCAATTATGTACTCTTACACAGGTTACTTCTGATCAGAAAAATACGGAGAATGATATGATGAAGATTAATTGAAATAGTATATGTAATTCATCTGGTATAATTCTTGGCATATGGAAACATTCAAAAAATACATTACTTCTCTCCTTTTTTCTCTTCCTGAGAAATTTAAGATCATTTCTGGATACAGATTCAAAGAATGTTTCATAATAAGCAAAATACTTAATTTTTCCTGTACACGTACAAGTAGCATTAGAATAGAAGGACATGAGATTTTTTTGGAGGTACAAAGAAATGTTTAAGTAAAGGTAGATAAGTGGGAAAGGACAATGTATTTAGGCAATAAACAGAACTTGGATGGAACACGGGATGCATATATCCCAATAAAATGTGTAATACATAAGAGAAGGAACCATGTTTATTTTTGTTTTCAGTTATATGCTAACTACCTAACACTACTTGGGACACTTGGTACATTAAGTTGCTACTTGACAAAATATTTGTTGAATGAAAGAATGAATAAAATATTGTAGGGAAAATGGAAATTACCCTGGAAAATTTTTGCTCACTGAATCACTTAAAATGTACTAAATTAGACCAATAATTGTTTTTTGATTAGATTCTGGGCTGTTATCGATGAATAGGTAGGAGGAGATCAGGGAAGGTAGAGAATAAAGCATCTCATTCAATGATGCATAACACACCTGAAACTTATTTGTAAATCAAAAAGTGTCAAATATCAGTCATTTCAATTGGTCCACCTATGTAATCAACTCTTCACGATCTCACGCAAATTAAATGTACCATCCTTTTCTCTTGTCTGAGGTGTGATCTGTCTTTGAATTGACATTACCAACAACAGTAAATAAATTTCATGTCCATGGTGTATTCTGTATTATTTTTTGGTACCTATTAACTGTTAAGTAGCATTTTAGTAAAATATTGAAAGTCATGTTTCCTACCATATCTGTTCAGGGAAGCAATCTGATTTTTTTGAATTATAAAAAAATTTTCAATTCAATGAGATTTTCTTCTCTGTACGCATGAAAAAAAAACCCTGCTTTCTTTTAGGTATAAAAAAATTCAAGAATTCTTAAACTGTATCTTGTTATACTAATATGTGCATCTTAGTGTACAGAATATAATAAATAAAAATAAAATTTGAACTTATGATACCTGAAAAGTAGTTCTATATTTTGAAGTTAAAATGAAAAAAAAAAAACGACAGGTATGATAGATGCAGTTGGACAAAATTAATTTTTAATATCACAAAGCAATATATGAATACAAGTAGATTGAGTCAGGTGGCCTGTCTTTGATAAAGTCACTAAAACAGTTAATCCATGATGGTTAAGCTAAAAAAAGCTACAGTTGAAAATCAGTTCTACCTACCATAAAATGGCTTGGTTCCAATGAAATAACTTGGTTGCTCCTACCTAGGATCACTGAATATTGATTCTATGAAGTTGGCAAAATGGATTTCTCCAAAATTCTTCAGTGAAAGTGATCATAACTCAGATGTGGATTTCTTCTGACTCTTGAAAGAAAAGTGAAATAAATTAGCACTAACTCTGGTAAATAAGGATTTCTTCTCTTTCTGTAAGAAAATGCAGTCTCCCAATCTTTTAAATAATAATTTTCTTAGTTATCTAGTTATCCATTAACATATCTTAGTTATGTTTTTAGCAAAGCTTCTTTACTTTCTTTCTTTTTTTTAAAATTAAAGTGTCATTTGTATACACTCTTATGATGGTTTCACATAAACAGCACTGTGGTTTCAACCCATATTATCAAGTCCCCCACCCGACCCTGTTGCAGTCACTGTCGATCAGTGTAGTAAGATGCTATAGAGTCATTACTTATCTTCTCCATGCTGTACTGCCTTCCCTGTGACTTACCTATATTGTGATTGCAGATTATAGTGATCCATGTTGTTGCAATAGGTAGGATTTGTTTTCTTCTTATGGCTGAATAATATTCCGTTGTGTATATGTACCACATCTTCTTTATCCATTCATCTACTGATGGACACTTAGGTTGCTTTTGTATCTTGGCTATTGTAAATAGTGCTGTGATAAACATAGGGGTGCATATGTCGTTTCTAATTAGGATCTTGTTTTCTTCAGGTAAATACCTAGGAGTGGAATTGCTGTATCAAACAGAATTTCTCTTTTCATTTTTCTGAGGAACCTCCATATTGCTTTCCAAAATGGTTGAACCAATTTCCATTCCCACCAACAGTGCAGAAGGGTTCCCCTTTCTCCACATCCTCACCAGCATTTGTTGTTCCTTGTCTTTTGGATGTTGGCCATCCTAACTGGTGTGAGGTGATATCACATTGTGGTTTTAATTTACATTTTCCTGATGATTCGTGACATGGCACATCTTTTCATGTGCCTGTTTGCCATCTGAATTTCTTCTTTGGAGAAGTGTCTCTTCAGATCCTCTGCCCATTTTTTAATTGGGTTATTTGTTTTTTGGGTGTTGAGGCATGTGAGCTTTTTATATGTTTTGCATGTTAACCCCTTCTTGAATAAATCATTTATAAATATATTCTCCCATACTGTAGGATGCCTTTTTGTTCTGCTGATGGTATCCTTTGCTACACAGAAGATTTTTAGTTTGATGTAGTCCCACTTGCTCATGTTTTGTTTTGTTGCCCTTACCCAAGGAGATGGATTCAGGAAAAAGTTGCTCATGTTTATATTAAATATATTTTTTCCTTTGTTTTCTTCTAAGAGTATTATGACCTTAGGACTTTTATTCAGGTCTTTGATCCATTTTGAGTTTTTCATCTATGGAATTAGACAATAAGTCAATTTCATTGTCCTACATGTAGTTGTCCAGTTTTGCCAGCACCAGTTGTTGAAGATGCTGTCATTTCCCCATTGTATATTCATGGCTCCTTTATCATATATTAATTGACCATATATGTGTGGATTTATATCTGGGCCCTCGATTCTGTTCCATTGATCTATGGGTCTGTTCTTGTGCCAGTACCAAAGTGTTTTGATTACTGTGGCTTTGTAGTAGAGCTTGAAGTTAGGGAGAGTAATCCTCCCAGCTTTGCTCTTATTTCTCAGGATTGCTTTGGCTATTTGTGGTCTTTTATGGTTCCATATGAATTTTACAACTATTTGTCTTAGTTCATTGAAGAATGCTGTTGGTATTTTGATAGGCATTTCATTGAATCTATAGATTGCTTTAGGCAGAATGGCCATTTTGAAAATATTAATTCTTCCTATCCATGAGCACAGGATGTATTTCCATTCATTGGTGTCTAATTTCTCTCATGAATATCTTGTAGTTTTCAGGATATAGGTCATTCACCTTCTTGGTTAGGTTTATTCCTGGGCATTTTATTCTTTTGATGCAATTGTAAATATAGTTATTTTCCTGATTTCTCTTTCTTCTCATTCATTGTTAGTGTATAGGAATGCAAAATATTTATGTGTATTAATTTTGTATCCTATGACTTTGCTGAATTCAGTTATTAGTTCTAATAGTTTTTTGGTGGATTCTTTATGGTTTCTATGTACAATATGACATCTGCAAACAGTAACAGTTTAACTTCTTTCTTACCAATGATTTGCCTTTTATTTCTTGGTGTTATCTGATTGCCGTGGCTAGGACCTCCAGTACTATGTTGAATAAAAGTGGGGAGAGTGGGCATCCTTATCCTGTTCCCAATCTTAGAGGAAAAGATTTTTAGCTTTTCCCTATTAAGTATGATGTTGTTGTGGGTTTGTTGTATATGGCCTTTATTGTATTGAGGTACTTACCCTCTATACCCATTTTGTTGAGAATTTTTATCATGAATGAATGTTGAATTTTGAGAAATGATTTTTCAAAATCTATGGAGATGATCATGTGATTTTTGTCCTTTTTGTTGATGTGGTGTATGATGTTGATTGATTTTCGAGTATTGTACCATCCTTGCATCCCTGGAATAAATCCCGCTTGATCATGATGGTGATCTTTCTGATGTATTTTTTAATTCAGTTTGCTAATGTTTGTTGAGGCTTTTGCATCTATTTTCATCAGGTATATTGGTCTGTAATTTTCCTTTTTTGTGGTGTCTTTTCCTGGCTTTGGTATTAATGAGTTTGGAAGTATTCCCTCCTCTTCTACTTTTTGGAAAACTTTAAAAAAGATGGGTTTTAGGTCTTCACTAAATGTTTGATAGAATTCAGTGATGAAGCCTTCTGGTCCAGGAGTTTTGTTCTTTGGTAGTTTTTTGATTATCTGTTCAATTTCACTGGTAATAATTGGTCTGTTTGAATTTTCTGTTTCTTCCTGGGTCAGTTTGGAAGGTTGTATTTTTCTAGAAAATTGTCCATTTCTTCTATGTTATCCAATTTTTTGGCATAATATGTTTCATACTATTCTCTAATTCTTTGTATTTCCATGGTGTCCATACTGATTTTTCCTTTTACATTTCTGAGTCTATTTATGTGTGTACACTCTCTTTTTTCTTGGTAATTCTGGCTACAGATGATCTATTTTGTTTATTTTCTTGAAGAATCAACTCGTGGTTTCATTGATTCTTTCTATTGTTTTATTCTTCTCAATTTTATATATTTCTGCTGTGATCTTTATTATGTCTCTCCTTCTACTGACTTTGGGCCTCATTTGTTCTTCTTTTTTTAGTTTCATTAACTGTAAGTTTAGACTGTTCATTTGGGTCTGTTCTTGTTTCTTGAGGTAAGCCTGAATTGCTATATACTTTCCTCTTAGAACTGCCTTCACTGTATACCACAGGTTTTAGGGTGTTGAGTTGTTGTTTTCATTTGTCTCCATCTATTGCTTAATCTCTGTTTTAAATTGGTCATTGGTCCATTGATTATTTAGGAGCATGTTGTCAAGCCTCCTTGTGTTTGTGGGCTTTTTTTGTTTATTTTGCATAATTTATTTCTAGTTTCATGCTTTGTGGTCTGAGAAGCTGGTTGGCACTATTTCAATCTTTCTGAATTTACTGAGGCTCTTTCTGTGGCCTAGTATGTGATCTATTCTTGAAGCCGCTCTATGTACATTTGTACATTTTAGAAGGATATGTATCCTGCTGTTTTTCGGTGGAATGTTCTATAGGTATCTGTTAGGTCCATTTGTTCTAATGCACTGTTTAGTGCCTCTGTCTGCCATCTTATTTTCTGCCTGGTTTATCTGTCTTTTGGTGTGAGTGATGTGTTGAAGTCCACTAAGATGAGTGCATTGCATTCTATTTTCCCCTTTAATTCTGTTACTATTCATTTCACATATTTAGCTGTTCCTGTATTAGGATATTTTCTCTGGTGAGAGCTATTTAATCTTAGGAGCATTTCCGTCTAGTACAGTTCCTTTTAAGAGATATTGTAGGAATGATTTAGTCATGTGAATTCCCTCAATTTTTGCTTGTCTGAAAATTGTTTTATCTCTCCTTCAAATTTAAATGATAATTTTGCTGAGTTATTCTTGTTTTGAAGCCTATCTGTTTTGTTACATTAAATACCATGCCTCTCCTGGCGTGTGAAGTTTCTGCTGAGAAGTCTGCTATTCTGATAGCCTGATGGGGTTTTCTTAATAAGTGATCTTTTTTCTCTCTCTGGCTGCTTTCAGTACTCTCTCTTTGTCCTTGATCTTTGCATTTTTAATTATTATATGTCTTGGTGTTGTCTATCCAGGGTCACTTTTGATGGGTGATGTTCTTGCTTCGATGACCTCAGTGTCTATTTCCTTCCCTAGATTGTGGAAATATTCAACAATTATTTCCTCTTTCTGTGCCTTTGTGTTTCTCTTCTCCTTCTGGTACCCCCAAAAGATAATATCGTTCCATTTGAATTGGTCACACAGCTCTCTTATGATTCTTTCATCCCTAGAGATCCTTTTTTCTCTCTGTGCCTCAGCTTCTTTGTTTTCCTGTTACCTAATTTCTACTTCATTTACTCTCTCCTTTACATCATCTAATCTAGTTTTTATCCCTCCATTGCATGTTTCATTTCAGATACTGTATTCTTTAACTCTCAGTGTTTTTTTTCAGCATTTCTTTCTTTTGTTGAAGTCCTCCCTGAGATTGTAAATACTTTTCTGTACATCTGTGAGTGTATTTATGACTCTTATATTGAAGTCTTTATCAGGAAGATTGGCAATTTCAGGTTCATTAAGCCCTCTTTCTGATGTTTTTTCTTGTGTTTTTGTTTGGACCAAATTCCTCCACCTCCTCATTTTTTTAGTGTTTCTTATGGGGTAATAGATTTGTCTAGCAGGTGCCCTCTAGTTTCCAGAAACTCAATTTCCTTTGCAGGAGAGGTTGGCATGCAGTGGGTGTGGCACCTTACTACCTTCCTGGTAGTGATCTGAATTCAAGTGGGCTCTGTGAGCTGTCAGCTGATAATGGGATCAGGACGAATACTCTCTGGAGCTCCTGTGGGCAGAGCCACCATTCCTCTGGCTTTCTGCAATGACTCAGGCTGTAGCGGAGTGGGACCAGCACCTGCTGTGAGGAAAGAGCTCCCATGGCTGGCTCCTGCACATGGCTCCCTGGTTGGCCTCAAATAGTGTTGAGCAGGCTGGGGGTTCTCCCTCTGCTTACCTGAGGGCAAAGTTTGATTTTACTGCCAGCCAGCATGCTGCATGCCACTGCTAGGAGCCTCCTCGCTATGTTGCCTGTGAAGGCAATGGAGTATCTGAAGCTCCTGAGGGCTCCCAACCTTTTGGGCTGAGGGTAGACTTAGGGGACATTTTCCACCTGACGTTTCTACCAAACAGAGAGCACTGTGCAATCCTTGCTCCTCTGGCACCCCTCTCACTGCTGGGAAACCCTTCAAACTGCCTGCTCTGCTTTCTTTCTCAGGAAAGCTGGTAGAGGATCTCCACGGGTGGCTGGGATCTCATCTTCCCCATGTTCCACCTGTCTCTGTTGTCTAGCTCCACCAATCACCATGGTGTCAGGCAATGTGGGCTCATGCTCCTGCAGCAGATTTCCAGAACCAGGTGTTCAGCAGGCCTGGGCTTCTACTGTCTCTCTTCTCTGTTTCTCTTCCTCCTGCTTGTGGGCCAGGGGCAGAGAGGAGGACTTGGGTCCCTCTGGATTGTTGTTTTGTTACTTTACCCTTTTCTGTAGGGTCTTCTCTTCTTCCTCAGATGTAGATATTCAGTTCTGCATCTTCAGGTCTTTTCAGGCCTAGTTTTATTTCCTGTATTTTTGTGTTCTATGTGATTTTGAGAGGAGGTTTTTGCTTTGCCTTCCTACACCACCATCTTTGTCCTAGACTCCCCGGGTTGCAAAATTTCTTTTTGACTAAACTTAATCTCTATATATTTATAAATACAGTAGTTTAGTAATCAGTATTTATCACACACTTAGTAAATGTGAAGTCATAGGCTGTCCAAACAAAAGAACAAAATGTTTGTACAGAAATTAAAGAATTTAAGTTTACAAAATAGAGTTGTAAATTGTTTCTGGGTTTCTTTGCTAACTCTTAGTAAATCTCAATATGAATTTATGCTAAGAGGCTTGCTATTACAGAGACAAACAAAACAAAACACCCCTCAGAAAAATTTTCCAAGAAGAGAAAGCCTACCACTTTATATGTGCTTTATAGCACACAACTTAAGTCAACTGAATTTTGATCCCTAGATAATAAGTGGATTGTTGTTTTCCTCAAGGCCTGCCAGGAATTCTCCCTTTCAGTTTACTGATATCCTTTGTTTTAGCTCTCCTCTAGAATTTCTCCTCAGTATTTCTCCACCCTTGGCTAGATTAATCAGTATAAATGGTGCTGTTTCTCCAAGTCACTCTCCTTCAAAATAACCTAAAATAAGTTCCTGTCATCTATGGCCTCAGATCCAAATCATTCTTCTTGCTAGTCTAGATTTTCCAGTTTTTACTCTTACATTTTCTATCTAATCAGCATATCCTATGATTCCAGTTGACTCAACAAGTAATCATAACACCTATTTTATTACTGCTACATGTAAGTAATGATTTTGGGCAAAATGGGTATAAAATGTTCTACAAGATAGTGTTTGTGTCCTGAAGAATCTCAGTATCTAATAAGAATACACACACCTATACCCACACATGCACATGTCACACAGCTAGATGAAAGGTGTGCATATGTGTGTGTATGTGTTATTTACATCACTTTAGTGATGGACTAGTGATATTGTGATATTTTACTCATTAATTTATTTAAGTTTGTGCAAATTGCTAAAAGAACATGAATGGAAAAAAGATATGGGGCACGTGATTGATGGAGAGAAAAGAAACTATCATTTATAAAAGGAACTACTTTGTACCAGGCACAATTCTTAGATTTGTGCACTCATTCCAATACTTATTGTACAGAGCAATTTATAATTATGTGTAAGTATCCCCATTTTATAACTGATGAAATTTAGATCCATTGATCTATGCAGAACGAACTTTATGTGACTCCAAAACCTTTTCAGTATACCCTTTGTAAATTCAGGGTTTAGAGATTAAGTTTAATTTGATTAAGTTTAAGAGAAAGGAAAAGGGGAACAGGTGAGTAAAAATGCAGAAGCAGGAAGGCATGGAACATACTGAAGGAGTTCAAGTTGCTCTGTTTCTGTTAGTGATTCAGAGACATGGAGAGAGAATGGAGAGACATGAGACTGATACATAACTTGGAACAGATCACACAAGTCTTTGAATGTAAAACTAGCAAGAAATTTATTTTACTGGCAGTGAGAGCCATTGAATATTTTTGTTTGAAAGTATGATGTGATTGAGCCTCTTACAACGTTTTATTATTGAACACATTTCTATGCCTACAACATTTCTCCCTGTATTGCTCTTCTGTTGATAAACAAAAAATTATACCAAAGTTAGCAGCTTAAAATAACAAGCATTTATTATATCACTACTTCTTCAGGTCAGCTACATAGGAAAATCTCAGCTTGGAATCTCTGGCTTAAAGAGTCTCATGTGGTTGCAGTAAAGTAGTCTCAGCAGAAGTTTTGACAGGGCGTGAGGAAGTTGGGTTTCATCTCTAAAATCATTCAGGTAGTTGTTGAGTAGCCTCGGTCTCTTACCACGTGGATCTCTACATGGGGCTGCCTCAGACCCAGAGCTGACATGCCCCTGGATGAAGAATACAGGAATACAGGAGTAAGTGAGACTAAGAGAGGATGCCAGAACAAAAGCCATAGTCTTTTTGTAATCTAAGATTGGGAATGACATTCCATTTTTTATGCTGTATTCTATTCTTTAGTAGTGAATCAATAAGTCCAGCCCATGCTAAAGTAGAGGGACTTACACAAAGGTGTGAATACCAGCAGAAAGTGGTCATTAGGAGCCATTGTAGCTACCCCCTTGCTAATATTTTTCACCTTTCAGACTATCTAAATTTAATACAAATATTTCAAGGACTACTTTTTTCAATGATCCATCCTCTGACATATTGAACTATGCTTTTCTTGTCTTTCTGAAACTTAAGAAAATTACCTCACCATCTACTTAGATGTGTAAGTTTTGGTTATTTGGTAAAAACAAGGTCATGTACTATACTTCTGTTCTCAGAACACTTAGCGAAATGCTGAGTGTAATACGTGCCCAATATAACTATGTTGACCAGAGGAACTCTGTGAAAGGCATTTCTTTATGGTGTGTTGTCTTGTTAAATTCACCTTTATATTTGCCTTTGATTCCCTGATTTTGATTGACAGTTGTTTGAGTATTTATTGGATGGCTTAAGTAGCATTTCCTTAAGTTACTTCTGTAGGATAAGAGAAATGTTCCATTTGTTTTGTTTTGGCATTTACTGGAGTATTTCTTGGATTGCTTAATGGATGAAAGTTCATAGGACTTCACAAGTTCAGAATTTTAGAAATTCTATATTAATATTTTTCAAACTTACATTTCTGATCATAAGACTCATTTTGCTAATAAACTTTATATAACACAGGAAAAATGAAACATAAGCTAGTTTACCTGTTAGTCATAGAAGACCAAAATAGTGACTTACCATTCATTAATTTTTCACATGTGATGTGAGAATTTTACATTTGCTAGAGACTCTGTTGAACATAGTAAAATATCAAGTTGAAAAGAAAATTAGTAAGATTTAATAAAAGGACTTAATACCATTAGACTCCTCTCTTATTTTTGTTCCAATGCACTATAGCATCAAAGTAATAATAAAACAAACCTATAAACAAACCTATAATATTGAAGCATAGAAATATAATGAGGAATGATAATGTGGTTATATTATGGGTATATTCCACAATAAGATGAGCATAAAAGGATATTTGTTGAGGCTACTTAATAGTTGCTAAACTATTCTTTAGTTTAGCAAAAAATTAAAAACAGAGAAAAAAATGGATGATAATGCATAGAACTCAAATTTTTATTCCCTTTTAAAGGTTTTCTTTTTTAATTTTTTTCTGTCTTTCAATAACTCCTGAGATAATATACTCCTCAACAATGTTTGCAATCTATAAAACTCAATTTTCTCTATTGATTATAAGCAAAAACTACTGCATAGGAAAGGTGGGATGCAAAATTGTCATAGCAATTGTGGTCTCAGCTATTTTTAAAGGAAGCTTAATTTTTCCTCTCCACAGGAAAAGTTGTATTGACACCCACCCACTGAACAGTAATATAAAGTTGCATTGATTTTCCTCACCAGGAATGGCACTTTATTGGATTCATCTTCGACTTAGATTAAGCACACAAAATTAATGGAATTTAATGGAGCTAAATTCACCCTCATTTTCCTGCTATTTTCTTTATGTATTTACAATATACTCTCATACTATTCTTTATATAGAAATCATTTGCTTTTCAATAGATTGAAAGCCTTTCTTACTTAGTTCATACTGAATGAGTTAAGGTGTTTCTTTAGAAGAGGTGCCAGGCTATTTTAGTGATTGGTATAAAACAAGTCTAAAGTAATCATAACATGGGGTCTTTTAGCAGAACAGAAGAAAATGTTACCCAGCTTATTGCTGATATTTCTACAGTCTTGAGGTGCCAATAGGAATGAGTCTGGGTTTTGGCTGGTGCAAGTGAATAAACAATCAGTTAAATCAGAGCACAAAGGTCAAAGGTGTTATTTCAAATCCTTGCAGCAGATAGTAAATTATTCAGAGCCTAGCTCATCTATCCATCAAATAAAAAGGTGGGTTTGAATGCTAATATATTATGCAAAAATAAAAAGAATTATGGTATTTAAATCATTGAATGTAGTGAAAATTGGATATGTGGCATGCAAGTAAATAAAATACTAGTTCCAACTTAAGTGATTATAATTCATGTACTAGTTTAAGCTTTTATATCATGGTCAATGGATAGCCTAGCTTTGCTCTGAGAATAAATCCCAATAAAAGAAAAGCATTTATTGTTGTTATGCTTTCATTTAATACAACTTGAGGTAATAGATGCTCTTGAATTTAACAGTATACTTAGTTCATTTTAGAGAAATATTTTCATAAGTTTTTTAAAAAAATTACTATTTTTTTGATCAAGGTCAGCAACTGTGGGAAAATCTACTCATGCTTTGTTGTAAATAATCATTTGTGTTCATAATTAGCAGGACCTTTTCAACTACTCTGTACCTTTGCAACCTAGGAAAAAATCTTTAATATATTATACTCAAAAGAAGTATATAAATCTAATGAAAAAATGAGAACAATACATTTATTTTAATGTATCTTTTCTATGCAGTCTTTACATGTAGTCATATTTAAATTGCACTTACAATTTGTTATAATGTTTTTTGGCACTAACCTTAGCAGAAATCTATTTAATTTTCTATTAATCTTGAATAATTAAAGGTGGTGACTTTAGTAAAACTAATTTATTATTGAAAAATTAAAGGGGTTAACTTTATAAAAACTGATTTTTCTTATACACATCTCTTCTCTTAAAAAAGCATATGAGTAAATATGAGACTTTAGACAACTTATCTTTATTTCCAATGGACAAGTTCTTTTCAGGGCAATTTTTGTAATTTTTTAACTTGATTATTTGGTCAACACAATTTCTTAAATAGAAAGGAGTGTTTGGAAGCACAGAAGGAGGATAATAGTAGAAATTCATTTTACTATTTGTAAAATTTTAAAACTCTCACTGTCACAGAAATCATTAGAGTATGTTATTGTGTTCCTTTGACATACTCTAGGAGAGGGAAAATTTTGTAAAAAAAAAAATAGAGAAGTTGAGAATACTTCTTTGAGAGAATCCAATGGATTATAATTGTGCTGAAATACATGGAATCCTCAATATATATTGTAATTAGCACCCTATCCTGTTCACTTTAAATTTGCAAGCAATTTCCAAAACAGGAGTAAATACTAAAAATAGACTGAGATAAATTGTGAATATAATTTTTTTAGTGTTCTGTCACTTTGGTATATGTTTACATATATACTTACTTCTGAAGACTGATAAGCTTAAATGCATATTAAAACATACATTAAATTGTACAGCTACTTATTCAATAACATGTAGAATATATTTATTAATTAAGTTATCTTCCAGTCTGTTATTAATATGTATTGTGTGTAGATGTTATACATGCCAGAGTTTTAATGATATATATGGCACGTTTCTGCCTTCAAAGAAGCCCTAAGGAAATAAACAATTGCCATGAAAACAAATAGTTTTGTATTAGGGAGATAAATGTGAATAGAGCCAGAGACTACTATCGTCTCACCTAGAGATGCTTAGCCTACATTTTATTGTTAGTGGTAAGTGAATGTAGTGCCCTGTGTTTATTCTAGCCATTATTATAAACTTAGATATGATTGCTCAGTTCCTCAGCCTTTACAAGAGTTTGAAAGATTGTTGAGGTATTACTTGTATCAATTAAATTGACCGAAGTGATAGTCCTTTTATGTGAAAAAGAGGTATCATGCTGCTGTTACATATTTCCATGCTTGTTGCCCCACAAAATTATAATCCCTTTGTAGATAAGGACTATTTTTTGTTGTTGATTTCTTATGTGTTCAATGTTGTGCATGCTCCCACCCCAATTTTGTAGCTGCAAAGCCCTGTTCAGTGATTGGCAATAATCAGGGATTGATTTATAACACAAAATACTGAGGAAAATATGTGATCAGTTGGACCTATGGGATTGGTTTAAAAACAGAGGCAGATACAAAGAAAGTCCGAATATCCACTCTCTGCTACTCCCTGTTCCCTGCCCCCACCCCTCTGTTATGTAAGATAAATTCTAGCCGAATTAAGCAGGCAGAGAGGCAACAAAGGGCCAGGTAGTTTATTTGAGTGCAATTTCCCGGGTGATGTTCCACGGTCTGGCTATCACAGGCCGGGGAAGTCACACCCGGTCAGGGAGGTGGGGGCTCATAAGGGGTTAGGAGGGGGAGGAGTGGGCAAGCTGTCCTAGGGGGTGTGGAGAGTTATGATTGGCTAAAGGTGACATAATAGACAACTAGAAACTTTTTTTCCTTCCAAGAGGGAGGAGGCTGACATCCAGGTCTTAGTTGGCACATCAGAAGGATGGAATTCAGGAAGAGCTGTCCCCTTTCTATATAAGGCATGGACCTTGGGATCTGGTCTGTTCTCCTTTTATGGTATCTCTGTTCTGTTTGCATGTCCTTGTTTCTCCTTCCTCCATCCTAACATTCCAGCCTTTTGGTCATAATGGGCGATGACTCAATCTGGCTACTTCCGGCTGACAAGGGGCGTTGTGGGGGTTTGAGGCTGGTATTAGGCTGAAGGAGGGGGTTCAGTGGGCAGAGGTGTGTAATGGTGAAGTAACATCTGGTTGGTGGCGACCCAGGTCATCTGGGTTAGCCACTGTTGGAGGAACCTGAGGACACAAGGGGCAACTAAGAGTAAACCACAAACTGTTATTAAGAGTCCCAGTAGGGGCATTAGCCATGCCATTATGGGGAACTGGAATTCTGAATTGAGTTTACATCTCAATGACTAGTATTGGGATTTAGTATAGATAAGACTGTGTTATTGAAACAATACTTTTCTCTAAAAATCACCCTCATTTTTATCAGAAGTCACCAGATTAAGAAAATAATTAACAATTGGCTTGATTATTTGCAAAAGTACAGCAAGAAGAGCAATTGATTACAAAGGCTCTTTTAAATATGTTTTGCTGGAACTTTTTATAAGGAATTTCATATTGGACTTTTAAAGGCTTCTTGAGGCCAGAAAGTGAAGCCAGACTTGCCATCAGGTTGTGCCTGACAGTACCTGTACATTTGGGTGAATTCCTCTCTTCTCTGAGGTTCCAAAGACATTCCTGAGGTTCCTGTACCTGCCAGGAAGTGACCTTCCTTACTCACCTGGTAAGGCTGCTAGGAACTCTGTAAGCAAGGTGCCAGGCCAGTTCTTCTAAGGGGCTTTGTTGGCTTTATAAAGTCAATCTTTGTTCCTTAAAGCTGTCTGTTCATATCTGAGTTTATACACGTGTCTCTCAGGTATGATGTTCCAGTCAAAGCCTTGGTAATATAACCAGTGTTTTTAATTGGTCCTCTTACAAGGAAAGCAGATTCTTACTGAACTTGTGCAAACAAACATATTGCCATGAAATATAAAAATAGTCACTGAGAGTTTTTAAATTCTGGAGGGATCAGGTAGAAAGATAAAGTTTCAATTCTGCTTATAAAAGCAGTCATTTACCAAACTGTTGTCAGCTTAAGAGAAAAAGCTTAAAACACTTTGTCAGCAACATTTGAAACAAAAAGCTACAAAATCATCTTCCTTAGTTTACTTAATCTTATGTCACCAATACCTGTTCTGCTGAAATCTAACTCTTTGCTAGTTTAGGAGCAATAAAACAGTGACTATAAATGACAAAAGACTTACAAATGACAATGGTTAAAGATCTGATGAGAGCTTACTGTAAGACAGTTGACATAAGGAAATTCTCATATTTCTGTAACACAAAACATTCAGTAACAAAGTTTAGCATAATTCCCTTTGACAGTGCTTTCCAGGTAATTAAGCAGGTAATTATATATCAGATAAATAAGCTAAATTAGCCAAATACTTTCTCCAATGAGAAAAAGTTCTTCTGACATGTTCTAGGGGCCCTCTGGAAAATATCAGTTAACTAGAGGTAAAAGTACCTTTTTGAATTTGATTTTTTTTTTGGCACTTGCTTAAATAGGATTATAGGTTGCCATGAAGCAATATTTATCCATTTAACCAGAATGACAGCAAAATACCTCAAAAAATAAAGAAGGTTACACAGTTGTTAGCAAAGTTCAGCTTTTAGTCCTTTCAATATTAAGATCTCATTTTCTTAAATACTCCAACAACTCACTGAGACTTTAAGCATGAGAAACTGCTTTGATAAAACAGAGAACCCTTTGCAATCTTTCAATATTCAGAGCACGCTAACAGTTAAGGAAACTTTGTCTTTTTACTGAAAACAAAATTCTAATTTTGCTGTGTACTTGATACCAAGACTCATTTGCTTTAATTTTATATAGCATGACATGACTATATTAAATTCTTCCACAAACTTTCTACAACCTTCTTCTTACATTTAGATTTTTCTCTCTAAATAAACAGCTGTTCTTTAGAACAATTACTTTCTTTTATCAAAAGACACATTCTTTAGCATGCACAAATGTTTTCCTTATTACTTTAATTAGTTTTAATTAGATCTTAAAACCATTAGGTACCTTAATTTTTAGTGAACACTGAGAAGCAGGCTATTGTAAACTGTTACACTAGCATGCTTTGGATTGGCAAATTTATGAACATTTTATAATTTCTGTAACTATGAGCTTTACAGCACAGTCTCTCACTAAACATAAAGTATATCTTCCTAACTTAGCAAAACTTTAATGTTTTAGGTTACCACAAAGATTCTCAGGCTGTAGGTAGGTATATACACTGTAACACACAGTTAAAAAGGTGTTCACTTGCCACACTTATTTAGTTCATTCATTCATAACAGCTATGCTAGATTACTTACAAGACCTTTACTGAATATTAGACAAAGCCAAGCCTTTAAGCATTTTATTCTTAAAATATTTAGCAGATAACATCAACTTAAATGACCTTAGATAAACTTAGGCAGTTGATAACTACAAGGACATTCCCGCCTCAGCCAAACCCAAATTAGCATTAATGCTTAACATTTTTTATCAGATTTTCTGGAAGTTTTAGAATGCCCAATTTTCACAAGCGCTTGTTTTTAAATCAATTTTTATTAATACCATCTGGAGGCAGGAAAATATTTTTCATCTACACACCTAGACACACAAACATACAAACTGAGACACACCAACTACAGTCAGCAACACTTCTTACACAAAAACATATACACAAATAGACAAACCGATATAAAGACTTGAGTCACTGATAACCAATTGCCTTCCCTCTCTTCAGCTTCTTGTCTGTGGCTTCTGGAACCGGAGGGCAGGAGGAGCATGTTCCGGTGAGGGAAGAGGGCGGTGAAGGTGGGAGGAGAGGGGGAGGGGGTGGTGCAGCCACCGGAAGAGGAGAGCAGGACAATGGCATGGTTGAGAATGTAGGACTTTAAGATGGAGGCAACACGTGTGAAGACAAAGGACTTAAAGATGGTGGTGGAGAGAGGGGGAGGGGATTGCGAGCTGAGGGAGGCGGGCGACTGAGGTTTTCTGGTGGATCTGAAAAGGAAGGACTGGGCAGAGTAAGAGGCTGACAATCTTTAACTGGAGATTGGGCCAGGAGAACCTGAGTCATTGAACACTTAACATGAAGGTCTGGGTGGGAACGCGAAGTCCAAAAAGTCTGCACATATGGGACTTCACTCTATTCTCCGCTCCAGTGGCAATAATTAATCAAGTTGGTGAGGAGGCCAAAATTGAAAGTTCCCTCAGGGGGCCAGCGATTTGATTGTCCAAGGGATACTGAGGCCCAGCCTCAGAGCAAAGAAAGGCTAGCTTTTGTTTGCGAACTTCCCAGGACAAATATACAGTAGCCAAATTAGAAATGAGACACCACAACGGGGTCTGAGCCTCTGCTTTTGAGGGCTGGCTCCCCATGTCTGTGCCACTTCCCAGCTGATCCCGCTGAGAGGAGCACCCAGCGTCCCAAGTGCACCAAGTCAGGGGAGACATCCTGGGAGCCTGGGTGAGGGACGTCTCCCCCACCACAGGACCAGGGGCGGGCCGGATGCCTGCAGACGTCCTGGGGCCTGGGGTAGGGATGTCTCCCATACCACAGGGCCAGGGGTGGGCCGGATGCCCCCACCTGCACGTACATATGATTTTTAATGGACCAGGTGAAACGGAGTTAGGAAGGGAAGCAGACTGGAGGAAACTGAGGGACTCACTGGAAAATAGTCCATGCAGCGGAGAGCAGGCTGAGGTCTCAGGTTGGGGAAGGAGGGGGCGGGGCCACCGGTGGTCAGTCGGGGCCCGCGCTCACGCCCCTTCCCGGGATTTTGGCACCAAATGTAAGATAAATTCTAGCCAAAATAAGCAGGTGAAGAGAGGCAACAAAGGGCCAGGTAGTTTATTTGAGTGCAACTTCCCGGGTGATGTTCCACGGTCTGGCTATCACAGGCCAGGGAAGTCACACCCGGTCAGGGAGGTGGGGGCTTATAAGGGGTTAGGAGGGGGAGGAGTGGGCAAGCTGTCCTAGGGGGTGTGGAGAGTTATGATTGGCTAAAGGTGACATAATAGACAACTAGAAACTTTTTTTCCTTCCAAGAGGGAGGAGGCTGACATCCAGGTCTTAGTTGGCACATCAGAAGGATGAAATTCAGGAAGAGCTGTCCCCTTTCCATATAAGGCATGGACCTTGGGGTCTGGTCTGTTCTCCTTTTATGGTATCTCTCTATTCTGTTTGCATGTCCTTGTTTTTCCTTCCTCCAGCCTAACTTGTTATATGTGTGTGCTGTGTGGATCTATTTCTGATAGATAGGTGAATGTCAGTCTGGGGAAGGGAAATCCCTGGGCAAAATAACCTCTAAAAACCAAAATCAGTCAAAAGGAGAAATTAAGTTTAAAACCCGTTTCTTTCTCACAAATTGCAGTCTCAGGCTGTCTTTCTCTGCTCTGGCAGCAACTACCCCGGCCTTCCCCCTCACCTCTCAGGTACAGATAAGCCCTCTGCTGCTCAGGTAATCACCCATTGATATGAGGATGAACTTCTCCACCCCTGAAGAAAGATGCAAATGCACTAAAGCCATACTTCTTTCCACCTCTGAATGCCTATTGATATGCAAATATACTGAAGCTAGGCTAGATATTCTGGAAATGCTACAGTTTTACCCACAGTGAAGTATCTGACATGTGTGAGGAGACAGGAAAGAGGAAACATTGCTAACACCTCAACAGCATGTTCATTTAAGTTCAGTTTTGGTTTCTGATTTCTGTCCAAATGGGAAATCATGCAAAAAAATACCTCTACTCTTCAGGCGATACTGACTTTCTGACTCTAACCTATAACTGACTACCTAGAGCTTATAAATTCTTTCTTTCCCTTTTGTGGGTAAAATTGAATCATTTCCAGAATTTCTTGCCTGACTTTGGTGCATCTGCATATCAACAGGCGTTCAGAGGTGGAGAGAAGTATGGCTTTAGTGCATTTGCATCTTTCCTCAGAGGTGGAGAAGTTCATCTCCATATCAGTGGGTGATTACCTGGGCAACAGAGGGCTTATCTGTACCTGAGAGGTGAGGGTGTGGGCCAGTGTGGTTGCTACTTGAGCAGAGAAAAAAGATGGCCTGGGATTGCAGTTTGTGAGCAATAAACGGGTTTTAAACTTTATTTCTCCCTTTGGCTGATTTCAGATTTTAGGAGTATTTTGCCCCGGGATTTCCTTTCCCTGGACTTACACCTTTATATTGATTTCAGTCTCAAAGAATCTTACATGGAACTGCTACTGCACAGTCAAACCCAGGGGGGACTCTGTAGTCATGACTTATGGGGACCAGGGTGGGAGAGGCAGTCAGGGAACAGGACTGAAAGGAGATAAGAAGGAGATATATAGAATTAGAAAGCAACTTGTTACTTAAGCTGAGGATTTTGAAAATTAGTATAAACTGTAAACTAGATTGCTTACTAGCAAGGCTTCAGGGTCTGCTTGTCATAATCTCCTTGCTTCTTAAACTACCAGAGATCGAGTAAAATTCAAAATCACCCATCCAGTCAAGGTATAAAAATGACTGCTTTCACTAAATCAAATCAAGTGTAAGATACTGAGAGCCTTGGTCCTGGTTTTATCCTTTAAAAATGTGTGATTTCTGGCGTAACCTCTGCCAGAGCTGTAAATGCCAAAGTCTTAAAGCTGGTGTAGTAGCAGCGTGATACTCCTGTTAACAGACTGTTCTACTTCCTAAAAAATTCTTTAGAGGAGCAGAGAGCCTAAAGTAGCAGAAAGGTCTCCAGGTCTGTCTTACTTATGGTTAGGTAGGAATGTAAATATCTATTATAAGCACACGTCTCAAGGAGAAGCTCCATCCTAGACTCAAAGCATCTACTACTGAGCCAATCTTGTTGTATTGTTTTTTATTTTTCTTTTCAAAGAAACATGAAATAAACTGACCATTTCTTTGTAATTTGCTCTTAGATGGTCACCCATAAATGGTGAAAATATTAGAAACCCTAAATTATGTTAACATCACATTTAAAAATGAAGTATTTTAATTTTGGGGATAAAAACCTAAAACATTGTTAATATTTTTAAAATTTAGTTTCAGTTGATTAGTTGAACATAATTATTTTGTTTTTGAACATCACAGCTTACTAACGTAACTGATTTTCCTTAATTCAAGATCACCTATTGTCAAACAACAGATGCTATTAGGAAAAAGAAAGGAATTACAGAGATTCTAAGGGCAAGTGAGTAGCAAATGCCTGCTAGATACTCCTACTTAGTTATCTTTCTCCAAGTTATTTATATTCAGTGTCCCTTAATATCTTTTTTATGGTACATTTCAATATAACTTTCTATCCCCCCTGGCCTTCTGAAGATATTACAGAACTGGACAACTTTTTTCTGTGTATGCTATACCATTTAACTTAATCAACCAATTCAAGTAATACAAGGTTTCCTCAAATTAAGTGGGACTTTAAAAATTTTCCATGTTTAGCCTTTGGACAACTAAAATTCTACACAATTAACTGGGATTAGATATCTTCTGCCATGATTCCTTAAACACAGTTAAACACAGATGTGAGTTTTGTTTTACTTTTAATCAGTGCTATTATCTAGTCTAGATCTAGTTTGAGAATTATGCAGATGCCTTGCTTTTAATTTTTTTTTTTACTTGATTATCTTTGTAGTCTTTTTGCTATTTGTTAACACCTATTTTTGCAAGTGAACACAATAAATAAATTGATGTGGATTTCTCAAACTAGGCTTTCTTGTGACTTCAGCAAAGGGTTTTGGTATAAGAGCAATTATGTGAGATTGTTAGAAAAATCCATGAATTTCAATTTACAGTATTTGCTTTTTCCCCACTCTAGGGCAAGGGACGGAATGAGGAATTTAATGATAGGCATAACAATGTTTAAAAATGGAAAAAGATAATCAGATGAGAGAAAAAGAGTTGTAGCAGAAGAAAGAAAGAAAAAATTGTTTTCTGATTTTCCTGTGTAAAATTGTCACGTCATTTAGTCTACCGCATTGGTACTGTATTTACCAGTATTCTGAAGTTAATATGTATGCCACATGATACTTTCAGTACAGAGGGATGAGTCCAATTAAGCATAAAAGTTACCTTCAGAATACTTCCTTTTTTCTTATCTTGAAACGGATTACATAATTTCTTCAAAGAAGGATACCACTATTCTAATATTCTTTTAAAAGTTGTACAAAACTTTAGTATAGAACAAAATATTTAGGCTGTCTTCTTCCAACTCAGTTTCTATTTCATTTGCATAAGAGACCGTTCTTTCCTTTTGGAGTTTTTCCCTCATTGCTTTGAGTCATATTTTGGTCAGTCATCATTTGAGGACAACAGATACCTTGTATAACTTACTCAAGTAAAAAGAGGTTTATTGAAAGAAAACTGGTTAATTGTGTGTAAGTCAAGGAAAAACATTTTAACTATGTCACAAGGACTAGAGATAAGAAAAATTTGTCAATGAGACAAATATAACCTTTCTACTTTTTTCATTATGAATCAACATAGATGCTAATCTCTGCTTCTTTATGCATGTCAGTGTGATTCTTTTCTCTTTTCAAGCACATACCCCCACCCCCACCCCACCACCATCCTCCAGTGACTTTGATTTTCTCATAGTCTTGGCAAATCTCAGAAGTGGCACTAATTAACATTTCAATTCTACAGCTCTTATCACTAACTGAAATCTCTGAAACATTAGGTCAAATCTTTAAAATAGAGATTATGCCTCTCTCATAATTAACTACAACTCAACACCTACAGAACCAAATTCATTTTTCTCTCCTCTACTGTAAACTAGCCCTTTCTTTTATGTTTCCAATATCAGATTGATGATCCCATAATTAATCTCAGTTTTATCTTTATTACTGACTGACCTTCTCATTCCTAATATTAATAAATGATTTTGATTCTGCATTTATAATTCTTCTCATGTATGACCTACTTATTTGCCATTTTGTACAGGAATTAAGAATGAGGATTCTGAGCCAGGATGCCTGAACTCAAATTCAAGCCCTATCTTTTATACTGAGTTTGGGATAAGTTCCAGTAACCTCTCTGTGTCTCTGCCATTTCACTATAAAATGGGTTATCTCGTAGATTGTTGTGAGATTAAATGAACTAATATTTGTAAAGGACATGAAACATGGTCAATCACATTTTAATAACCATGTAGGATTTAGCTAGTAGAAGCAGTAATTTCCACTCTAATTACAATTGCTGTAAATTTAGTCTTAGACTGTTGTAATACTTCCTTAAAGGTCTCCCTGTTAAACCAATCTTCCTTAATAATTAATTGGGTCATAAGTTCTATATTAAAACATGTTTTTGTCTCTTCCATGCCATCCAAATTAAAGTCCACATTTATCACAGCATTCAAAGTCCTCCTCAATCTACCCTAATTTAGTTTCCCAGATTCATATTTTTACTACGTCATTCGATAATCACATTGAGATTTGACACACTTTCATCCCTGCAAAATTGTGCTTAGGCTATCCACCTCCCCTAACTTCAGCCTTATTTACATACACTTCAACTCCTTGCAAACAAAAATGTTTTCCCCCTTAGAATAAAAATAATAATTTGTTCCTTTGTTTCCCCACAGCATTTTCTAATTTTCTCTGCTACAGTGCTGAAATCCTGTTAGTAATTACTCCTTACTACTAAGGTCAAGAACACTGACTTGTTTTATATACCCATAATGCATTGTACAAAGGTTATGAATAGTATGTATTCATTTACAACATTGATTAATATATGAAATAATTGAGATATATATTCAAGAGTTGAGCTTAGGTTTTGAATTAATTTGGTTATTCTTTTAAAGTCATTGTAATTACAGGGTAGGAATTATTTTTTTCAGAATTGATGTCTTTGGTAACATGATTTTCTGCCATTATAGTCACTATAGGCCCTTACACATTTATTAATAGTCTCATCCTATTAAATGAGACAAATACTATACAAATAAAAGCCAGCATCAACTCTGGCTTATAAATAATATCATGTGTGTATACAAATAATATTTCATTGTTACTACTGTAAAGACCTCCCTATTTTGTAACATGTTATAAAAGTAATTCAAAAATATCATTCTTTCCTACAAGAAATAATTAATCTATTTCTGACATAAGATAGTAGAATAGTTTAAAATGCATTTGATTTAAAAATAACTCTCAGGGTTAACTTTAATCCTTTCCAGAGACCTCAAAGGGTGTTTGCTATTTTCATGCTTACCCTCTGCTGTGCTCCAGAGAGCCAGTGTTTCCTGGAGGGGAGCTTTACATGAATTTGGTGTGCTGATTCAATGTCTGGTGCTCCAGCTATTGTGACTGCTGCTCAGGGAATACCTCTTGATTGTCTGGCTCTGGTGGCCTGAAACACTTATATTCCTGGGTCCTACAGGACTGTGGCAATCAAAGAGACAGTTTTTGGCAGACTACTATCCACAAGATATTGCACAGACAGCTCACTGAGCACTCTGCTCAGTCTTTCTGTAAAGGAGACCTCTGCTTGCCCTGGAGCTAAAACCTGATGGGAAAGCTTTAGATTTGGAACATATTTAGTGGCATATGGAGATGCTTCCAAGGAACATAGTCTGTGGACAACATCTTGGCACTCTCTCACTGCCTTGCTCCAGTTTGCTATTATTACTTAGGAAAGAGCTTACATAGTCATCTGGAGACCCAATTTTTTGCAGTCACCACCCAGGGAGCACCTCCAGATTGCCTTACAGTAGTAGCCAACAGGTTTTACACTTGTAGTACCATAGGACTGTATATTTTATGCACATATAAAATGATGTCTAACGGTCTGGCTTCCAGTCAGCCTGAATCTAGATGCTGAACTCCTCCCCTTTAGGACACTGACAGGTCTTGGCACATTCTTACAGTTGAGAGCTATTAAAAATATAATAGGGTTCTTGGACAAGCACAAAGATTTGAGAGGCAAGCAAAGAGTGAAGCAGGGTTGAACAACAAGTTTCATCTTCTACGTGAGGCCACTCCTTCAAGACTGGAAAAAATGGTTGTTTCATCTATAGTATAGATGCAAACACAAAGAATCAAGCAAAATGAAGAAACATTTCCAAATGTTCTCTGGAACATTTGTTCCAAATGAAAGAACAGGATAAAACCCCAGAAAACCATAAGGAGACAGAAGTAAATAATTTACCTAATAAAGAATTCAAAATTAGGGTCATAAAGATACTGAACTGGGAAGAAGAATGGATGAATGAAGTGAGAACTTCAGCAAAAAGGTGGAAAATATAAGAAAGTATCAAATAAAAGTTACAGAGCTGGAGAATATAATGACTGAACTGAAAAAAATACACTGAAGGGGTTCAACAGCAGACTAGATAAAGTACAAGAAAGGATCAGTCAATTTGAACAAGGATGTGGAAGTTATCCAATCAGAGCAGCACAATTGAAAGGAAAAAAAAGATGTAAAGACAGCTTAAGAGATTTATGACACTACCAATACCAAACAGATTAACATTCATATCATAGGGCTCCCAGAGGGAGGAAAAGAGAGAAAAAAAGGCAGAAAACTTATTTGAAGTAATAATGGTTGGAAACTTTCCTAACCTGGGAAAGAAACAGACATCTAGATCCAGGAAGCCCAGATAATTCCAAGTAAGAGGAACCCCAAGAAATCCACATTAAGACACATTGTAATTAAAATGTCAAAGTTAAAGGCAAGGACAGAGTATTAAAGGCACCAAGAGAAAAATTAATTATTAAATACAAAAGAACCCACATAAGACAATCTGCAGACTTTCCTGCAGAAACATTGCAGGCCAGGAAGGAGTGGCACCATATATTTAAAGTACTGAAAGAAAAAAACTACCATCCAAAATATTCTACCTGGTAAAGTTATCGCTCAGAACTGAAATTGATTTCCAGACAAGCAAAATCTAATGGAGTTCATCATTACTAAACTGGCCTTACAAGAAATCTTAAAGGGATTCTTTAAGCTCAAAAGAAAGGGCATTAATTAATAACAAGAACACATATGGAAGAATAAATCTCACTGAACAGGTAAATGTATAGTAAAGGTAGTGGATTAATCACTTATTAAGCTGTGTAAAGGTTAAAAGACAAAAGTAGTAAAAATAACTATGATTATAGTAATTAGTTAAGGGATATGCAAGATAAGGTGTAAAATGTGACATCAAAGCATAAAATGTTCAGTGGAGAGTGATAATATTTATCAAGATTGATTGAATAATTGAATGTAATACCTGAAACCATAAAAGTCCTAGAAGAAACACAGGCAGTAAATTCCTTGACATAGGTGTTGGTGATGGTTTTTTTAAATCTGACACTAAAAAGCGAAGCTTTGAAAGCAAAATCAACAAATGGGACTCCACCAAATTAAAAAGCCCTGCACAGCAAAAGAAACATTAAACAAATTGAAAGGCAACCTCCTGAATGGGACAAAAAATTTGCAAATGATACATCTGATAAGGGGCTAATATCCAAAATATATACAGAACACATATAACTCAATTGAAAAAAAAAACTATTCAATTAAAAAATGGACAAAAGGTCTAAATAGAAATTTTCCAAAGACACATGCAGCTCACCAACAGGTGCATGAAAAAATGGTCTACATCATTAGTCATCAGGGAGACACAAGTGAAAAGCACAGTGAGATATCACCTCACACCTGCTAGAATGGTTATTATCAAAAAGATTAGAAATAACAACTTTGACAAGATATGGAGAAAGGGGAAGGAACCCTTTTACAGTGTTGGTGGGAAGGTAAATTAATGCAGCCACTATGGAAAACAGTACGGAAGTTCATCAAAAAATTAAAAATAGAACTACTATATGATCCAGCAATACCTCTCTGGGTAGTTATCCAAAGAAAACAAAAACAGTAACTGGAAAAGATATCTGTACCCCTGTATTCATTGCAGCATTATTTACAATAGCCAAGATACAGGAAACAACCTAAATGTCCATCAGTGGATGAGTGGATAAAGAAATGTGATATATATACATCACATATACACACACAGGAATATTATTCAACCATAAAAAAGAATGAAATCTTGCCATTTATGAAAACAGATGGACCTCGAGGGCTTTTGCTAAGTGAAGTTAAGTCAGGCAGAAAAAGACAAATACAGTATTTCTCTCTTACAGGTGCAATCTAAGAACAAAAGAAAAAACAAACAGAAAAAAATGCATATATGTAAAGAACAAACTGGTGATTGCCAGAGTTGGGCTGTGGGAGAAATGGGTAAACTTTCTGTTTTTCTTTTAATTTAAATAAATTGAATAAAATAATTTCTCTCTAAAAGTTTAAAAGGCTTGCCATTACTTGTAATGTTTTTATCCTTAGTGTCAGTTGAAATTGAAATTTCTGTAAGAAAATTTTCAAATTATTTGAAAAGCTCTTCCTGTTCCTACATTAAAATATAATTCTCCATTATTTTCAATTTGTTGAAACCCATTAAAACATTGCATTACACATATTTCCCATTTTTCTTGATTATTTTCAACATTTTTTCTTCCAACCTCTCCCCATCCACTTTTATGTTGAAAGTATCTTTTTTCTCTATTCTACTAAATTATCATCTAGACCCCCAGAAACAAAACAAATTAACATGAAAAAAAGCAAACTTATTTAATGTAAATTTTATGACATGGGAGCACTCATAAGGAAATGAATACCCAAAAAACAGTTAAACCTGACTGTTCCTGTGCTAGATTTGATGAGGAATGGGAAGTTCTGGAAAGATATGACAGGACAAAGATTATCAGCTAAGTGCAGTAAACAGGGAGAAACAGTGAAGCTTGCAAATTCAGATTCCTGTCTTCCTTTGTCTTCAGAGATGAGGATGCTCCTTACTTCCAGGCATAGGGAGGGCACCTTTTTTTACCTGAGGGTTTATAATCTACATCTGAAGGTCAGAAGGTCCTTCTGTACATGCTTTTTCTAAAATATTTTCAGCTTAAAATGTCCAATATGTCAAAGTGCCATATTTTGATACAGTGTGTCCTGGGCCCTGTCATGCCTACTTCTCCCCTCTGTCCCAAACCCTCTCCCTTATCTGTATCCTATTCTTTTTTTTCTTCTGTACTTCTGATTTATATTTTCAGGGATTTTCTTTTTCTTATTGATACGTTCTGTTGATATTTATACATTTCTCTTCAATTCCTGCAGAGCTTTCTGGAGAGGACATCATTGCTATATCTTCAGTAATCAGCATTTTTTGTCCACAAATGTCTCTCTGTGTATAGTAGAAAATCTGTTATATTTGATTTTTGGACTTAGCTGAACTATGAATAATCTTTGACTTCTAGACCAATGCCACAAACATAAAGAAGGTTTGGGGAAGTATTAAATACCAAACCACCTGAGGAACTCTCACCCTCACCAAAGCCTTTTTTTTTTTCTGTACAAAATTTTCTTTGTAATAGTAATGTGAGCACCAAGAATTTCTCTTCAAGAAAGAGTTAAAACCCAAAGTATACCACAGAGCAAAGGACTGTGTTTTAACTTAATAAGCAAAAGAACTTATTTTAACTTTTATTATAGTGGCTGTTACCTGCCACAGATTATTTCATAATAGATTAGTCCTATATGTATTTAACACTCTATAAATATAATCCATGATTGTTATTATTATAAGACATCATGTAATGTTTGCTATATTTGTTTTTCTTCATTTCTTCTATTTATGAGCAGTCATAGAGATTTCTGATTTATACAAACTTCACTTTGGATAGTGATGACTAGAAAACAGATTCTGTTATTTAGAGATGGCACAAGTGTCATGTAAAAATATTCTCATTTGTGGAATATTTTTACTATGCTTATTTTTATTGTTTTTCATTTTGTTTTATATAAAAGTTTGGGTCATGTTACAGTTCAAAACTGTAAAATTATCTTATCACTATTGAATATTACAACTCACAACTGAAATAGAACAGTACAAATCAGTGTCCAAGTTGGGCAAACAGGGGGCTATATTTTCATATTTTCCTGTAGTTCCATTTTTTAATTAAACCTGTTTGATGTAAGGGCCACTTGTATCCTGTCTGCTATTCTCTTGCTAGTTTACATTGTTATGGGAATAAAGCCTTTTCAAAGGAAAGTCTCAGCAAAATGGTTATGGACAGAGTATTTATAAATAGAACTTGAATTTTACATCTGTCTTAGGTGTTTATCCCCCAGTATAACACAGGCATTCAGGATGCTGAATACTTGACCACTTAATATGATACACCTGAGTTCCTCTAAGCAAATTGCTATTCATTTATTTTACCTCTTTTTTCATTATCTCATTTCTATTTTTTCCTCTAACCCAACTTGATAGAATATTTGTCATGATGAGAGATGAAATGTGATTACCACTGATATTTTTGAATGCATGTTTATTCTGTGTATTTAGAGTCTGCATGAGAAAGCAGAAGATGAAAAGATGATAAATTCTTTAAGTTCTTCAGAGATTTGATACATGAAAAAGCATACAACTCCATCATAAATTTGACCCTAAATTTTTCAACCTTCTCCCCTACTTCTTACCCATATTAAGTCACTGTTCCAACTAATCTTGTCTGTTCAGTGTTACAGCAAGTTCCTTGGAGTTTTCCAATGTGTTTCATTTTTTAGGTCTTTTCCCCATGTAAAAACCTATCACCTGATGCCCAAGGCATTTCATGAAATCTCCTAGAAAACAAAGCAAATGTTTTCCAAGTCATCATGCATTGCTTAGTAATATTTCTTAATTTGTTATTTATCTCTGTGTAATGTTGCCTTATTTCCCTGAAATTCAGGCTAGGCACAGTGCTGTGTTCCAAAGGAGATTATAAATTTAACATTCTTGAGTAATTCACCCTTTTGGGTGAATTTGTTTCAAAGTCATAGTTGGAGGTTTTCAGGATCAATGGAAATTTATACAATAAATTGGCAGTTTGTAAATACTCAATCCCTTTGTGTCTTCCTCTGAAGTGTTGCAATGTATACTCTGTATAAACATGGAATGAATGGAAACTATTAGTGTCCAGATGCCCTGCACTGACAATAGGGATGCATTAAATTATCACCATTGTTGTTAAAAATTCTACGACCAGAAATGACAAAGTAAGGTGATACTTATTTCTAATTTCAAATGTATGTCTTTTATAAATTACTTTCATGGAGGATATTTAAAAATAATTTGCTCCTTTTATTTAGAGGGGTTTTTTTTCATTTAATTGATCCATAATTTATGAATGCTACTTAATGCCTAACAGACTGTTTTTCCTTCTTCTTTGCCTCAGCTGATTACACACACACACACACACACACACACACACACACACACACACACACTCCACTGGTCTATGTTTACACACTTATTCAGGTTAACATTGCTTACTGTCACCTTAGAGAACAGGCCGCTTGTTCTACTCCTCACAGTTTTGGTAAAAGTCTAAATGTTTAAAAAGGATTCTTTTAATTAATTACTGGATGATGATTACTTTTGGTTTCGGGTCATTGTGTCATTGATATGGAAGAAATGTATATTTACCTTTCTGCTTCATTTTTTTTCATGATTTTTACCTGATATGATTTTCCCAATATGTTAGAATATATACTAATTTCTATGAGAGCGTGGGAGGATGAGGTCTTTTTGTTCTTTGGTTTCAGTTTAGACATATTAGGCTTTCAAGTTCTTAATGTAGCTAAATATTTAAAGACCTTGAAGCAACTTTCAATGCACAAAAGGAAAGTGAACAGAAGTGTGATAAGAAAAAATAAGGAGGAATATGTTCAGCATGTTTATGAAGTATATTTATGAAGTAATGGGCTTTGGCTAAACATCAGTTGGATTTTTTTCTCCCTTGCTTTCAAGATTTGACTTATGAACAAGTGCTCAAAAGCATTAAATTTTCTCAGTAGTCCTTCATTACGTAAATACAGGGAAATAGAATGCAGTAAATCTTCATCCAGCTACTTTTTAACTCTTGTAGACCTAGTGATTGGGTAGTAACTTCCAATAATTTTGCTTTACTCCAAAATATTGTGTCATCCCTATACATCTCCTGAAAATTGTCATCAACTGGACATATCTCACTCTACACATGGTGTGATAGAGTAGTCTGTGGTATTTTGTGAATAAACCCATGGTTGAATGAACTCATGAGTAACTTCAAGTATCTGAATTAAAATCTAGAAAATTTATGTCACATTAGACATGGCATGTAGCTTTTAAACCCTATGCTTAGTGGTTAGGACAATATCAGAGTCAGAATATCTAGAGGTTTCTCCACAGTGATCTTACTGGAGTATTGTGTAGACTTTACAGTCATTACTCATTTGTCGTTATTTTACTAGTTACTTGATATTTTTATATGAAAACAACTGGACCATTTAGTTTTGTTCTTGTAATGCTAAACTGATGGAATAAGTTATGGTAGAATCTATCTCCATTTAGCATTTAGAAGAATTTAAAAATCTTAGTTCATATGGTCCTTTTAAATATTTACAGCATGTTTCACTGGTATGCATGAACATGGAGTCTGAACAACCATTATTTAACTTCTGGTCTGTCACTAAGTCACTGTGTCACTTTGAACAAGTTACTTTTTCTCTGGGTCCTAACATCTTTATATTTCTTTGAGGTATAACTTTCTTAGATACTACTAAAGGTCTGAGATTATATGCTATTGTCTCTATAAAAAGATAGCTCTTTCCCTTTATTTACCTAATCCTTCCTAGGTACAAATTTCTTTTCAGAAGTCTTCACCAATTAGGCAAGTTATGTATAGAGAAAATGTTTCATCTTCAGAGCATCAATATTGGAAACAATACTGCCTTCCCAAAGATACAGAGAATCTATGGGGTAGAAATCTTCAAATCCTTGAGAATTTATCATAATGGCTGCCAGGTAAATATTAATTTAGTCGATGATGTGATTATATGATCCAACTACAGAGAAACCCAATACAGAATTAGAGATAATCTAATCTAAAATGAAAAAGTGCCTTTTTATAATGGTAAAACAATAAAATAAGTTTTTTTAATTTTAATTAGTTATAAGAGAAATGTACAAATTTGGTTTTGTTCTGATCTTGAATAACATTTGCATTTCTAATTTTTAGGTGGTCTTTAGTGATTTTTGTTAGAACAATTTGTGATTCCTTTAGGAATTGTTTTATTTAGGAAGGAATGTATATATATGAGAAAAAAAAATTCCCCTCAAAGCTGTCTGGCATTTGCCTTAAAGTTTCATAAGCAAAAGCAAAAACAAACAAGTGAACAAAAAAATCCATGTATTATTCAATACTTGTTTCTTGGGACTCTCCTATGCCCAATGCAAAATAATAAGCAAAAGTTCCACTATTAAGGAAAATGTAATCAAGTAAGTTGTCAGGAAAAAAAATATTATGCTACAATTCTTATCTGTAGTTTTGTTTGCCATATCTTATTTCTCTTCCAGCTCTCTTTGCTTTTCTCATTACACATCCTAATATGAAGTTCTTCCATAATATATAGAAAAAGAGACCATTATAAGTTTCCTGATATTTCCCCTTTCCCTCAATAAATACCAGCTTAGTTTCATACAAATCCTTACAAGAAACAAAAAACATTTATTAACAAACATCCAATAGAACTTATTACTAAACCATTCTCTCAGGTAGTATTGCGGGCTTTCATATTAGGTGATAAGATGCTGTTACTCCAGCCCTTGTCTGCTATGAAATAGTCTCCATCCTCTATTGATCATACCTGGATTCCTGAGACATTGTTTACTTCAAACTTTAATGATAGAATTTCTCCTTAATAAAATTCCTATGCTTGAGTTTCTGACTCAAGAATTCACAGGCAGCATGATTTCTACTCTTAGTAATGGGCTGTCTTATTCCTCAGGTTTTTCTTGGACTAAGACAATGCTATGGAATTGCCTGACCCAGTCTTTATTTTCTGTTGTTCTACCCAGCCCAGTGACTAGGATTCTAATACTTACAGTCAAATTTTGAAGACAGTTACCTGCTTGCTTAGATTTTTGAATATTTTTCTTCCGTGTTTCCCATCTCAATACTTAAAGCATACATTACAAAACTATATCAACTGAGACATTTTATTATGAAAGGCCCCCAAAACAAGACAAAATGCCTGAAACAAACAAGCAAATAAAAAATATTTTAACTTAAAAAGCAGGAAATCCAAAGATTAGATTCAAGTTTGATGTGGAGGTTTAGCCATCATCCCTGGGTTGTCTCCTTTTCCTCTGACTTCCAGGTTGACTTCATCCTGGAAATCTGCATAGTTATCCCAGTCCCACCAGCAACTCCACACTGTTCCACTGTGGTAGCAAAATTTCTGCAGCCAAGGAGTATTCCACCATTCATAACTTTAAAGCATATTGCCCAAGACTAGAGAGAAACTCTCTTCCTATAGCCTCTGTCCAAGTCTTGGAATTGACCTCTCTGTTCTCAGTTGGATTTGTGTCCATCTCTAAAACAATTGTTGTTTTTTAAAGCAGTAGATACACTCATATTTTAAGCCATTCAGAGTCCTATCCTGGGGCTGAAGATGGGATAGATTCCACAAAATGTTTAAGATTTCCTTCTAAGGAAAATCAAAAGAGAGAAGGATGGATGATGCAGAAGCAGTCAATCAGTATTCCTTACGGACACTCCCAGCCACTTCACATCCTAACACTGGGTGACAGTTGTTTGCAGAACATAAAGTGTATGATTAAATCACCACTCCCTTTATGCCCTCTGGCGTGTTCACTAAATTCAGCATACATTGTTATCTCATTCAGCTGGGAATACTCCCTGCCATAGGGGACAATTGTTTATCTGCTTCTAACCCTCTTTTACCACCTTCCTCAATCACTTTAGTTAAGGCATTAGGATCAGTTAATGAATATAAAAACTCAACAGTCATGAATCAGGACATTAATTCAATTCAAAATAATAATAGCTAGGAAAAAAAACATCTCAGATACTCACATGGGCTAAGAAGGAATTCAAGAGATGTGGTGCTAGGAATGATTCACTTGCCCTCAACCAAGTATTAGTGATTCCAGACCCTTGTGGTTGGGATGATCCTATGGGAAGCAGCAGCTGATTAATTATGTCAGTTGTCTCTAGCCTTTGTAATATCTTTCGAGAAGTGCCATACCTGTTCTTCAACTTTCATCTCTTCTACATTACCAAAAATGTTTGACAAAACTGTCTTATTTCCCATTGTAACTATTTGTTGATTTTGAAATCTCAGTACTTCAGTAAGAGAAAGTTGATGAAGAGCAGCATTCTTCATTTTCCAATAGCAGCAGTAATTTAAAGAGATTTTCAAGTATGTATCTGAAAAAAAATATATTTATTGATAAAATATTTTTAGAGATAACAATTTTATTGATAAAACTGGGCTTCAGATTATACTAGATCAAATATAAATTATTCAGTGAGTGTCTAATATTTGTTGTATGTGGACATAATATTAATTATAAACCATTTTCTCATTTGTTTCATCAGAAAATTAGGAAGGCATTGATTGATTCTTGGTAAACATGCCCTTGCATAATGAATGGATAAAGCAAACATAAAGGGCATCTATACATTCAATTTTATATATGTTTTATTTAAAAATATCATAACTAATCAAGTACAATAGAAAATATCTTGAGAGAATAAAACATGGATGGCATCCTGACCAGGCTTTAAAATAACTTAGATAGTAACAATTATTAAACTATTTCTACTAAGAAAAACAAAAATGAGATAGAGTTAAAATAAGATAAATTTTAGAGTTTAACTTATGACAAATAGAGAAAACTGATAAAGAAATTAATTAAATAAAAACCACCCTTCAAATAATGTGCAATTAAAGGGCAATAATAAAAACAAAAAAATCCAAAAAAATTGTTTATATAACCATTCTAAATATACACCAAGAAAGTCTCTTGGCTTTTAAAATAAAGGAATAAATCCAAAAGAAATAGGCTATTTCATTGACAAAATGTGAAAGTTCCAAATAAAATCATTCGAGTGACTATAAAGTTGTGTTTAGAAATAGACAGGCTTGAATCAATGTTGTTTTCTCTGTCAAGCTTTCTTTTTAATATTGTTAAATAAAATATATATACAATGACTCAATATTCTTTTTCCAATATTTGTTCTGACCTTTCTTTACCTTCAATGTCAGCCATGATACAGGGACAGGAACAGCTTCTACACTTTCAAATACAAACTTATACTATACTGTAATGATTTTTGACATTCATAGTCATTTCAAAGTTCTAATAACTAAATAGTCTGAAGGCAAAAGGCAAAAGTATGAACAACTCTTTGATTAACTGTGTCTTGATGTTTTGAACCTTGAAGAGTCTAATCTGAAATATCCTTCTTCATAACCTATGTAGACAAGAGGAAAGTGAGACTTCAATAGCCACTAGACAGTTTGTATGACAGCCAGGTAAGCCAGTGTTTTAAGGGCTGTCAGAGACCTTGGAGTGAATTTTGCAAAGGTGCAAATTTCTCCGTCTCAGACTGGCAGGTCTGTGTTTAAGTAAGTAAGCATACCCACAAAGTTACAGTGCTTGGTAAACACATGTCAGTTGTAGACAATACCTTTCTCCATAGAACTTTGAGTGGAAAGCTGAATATGAATCCAAAGCATAATAGTCCATACTTCAAATGTAAGAAGTACTCAGATAACTGGAGTGGATTTATGCAGTTTAGATTAAATTCTATGCAGTTCAGATATAATTATTCCTTTTTCTATTCATGTTTCAACATTTTCTCTTAAGCATACAGGAAAAAACAATGAAGAAATGGACACAGTAAGCCAGTACATTTGTTTGTCTTTATCTAAGAAGAGTTCTAATTTTCCCTGTATTTTTGAGGTCAGTTATAAATATAAAATTTCTTGGGTTGAACATTAAAGAAATATAGGAATAGATTCTTACTAAAAGAAAGAGTGGACAGCTATCTGACAGCTATACAATCATGGATATGGTGTTTAAAATGCTCATGGGAGTGAAGAAATGTTGTGAATGGGCATCTTAAAATATCTGTGAAGAAAGGTAATAAATACAATATATTTTTATTTAAGTGAGTTTTTTCATTTATTTCTTTTTGACACTGATGAATATACTAGACCATAGCATAAAACAGACTAGACTTTTTGGACCACTAGTGTCTTATTGGGTGCTTGTTATTTGATAATCTCATACTAAAACATCCACCAAACATACAGATAATGGCAAATGAAAGTATAAAGTACTTTATTAATAAAGATATCATGTATATATATGTCTATATCTGTGTAATTTTGAATGGGTGCATATGTTGTTGCAGACATTGGAAGAGATATGTTTAGGAAAGGGATAGCAAAATTTAGATTTTCAAAGGCAACAGTGTTTCATTTGATTCAATTCTCTTTTGAACCAATGCATTTTAAAGTTGTATTTTAATATCCAATCTGTAATGAGTTTATAAGAAGGTACATATTAATTTATTAAGATGAATGTATGAAATGTCATAGAACTTATTCTGACTCATGTAGAATTTTTACTGTTATTGATTGTTATGCAAACCTGGTGTATTACAAATTCAACTAAAAAAACCTACTCTAAAACAATGATTAATTAAAGTAATTGCTCAGAGAATTGAAACATTCAACCCAATGAATATCACAATCTGTGGACATATCAGGTATGGTCCTTCAGAAATATATATGTACTGTGAATTTACTTGATTATGTCATTAAAATAGTTTCAGTGAGATATAGAATGATACCACTTTGGATACAATTGCCAAAATCGTGAAAGAGAACAATATTTCCTATGAGTTTGAAACATTGGAGGAATTTTTCATAATAAATGACATTGTATTCAAAAGGGATAAGTGTAATAGAAAATATCTGGCTAGGCACAAAGCAGATTGGTTTGAAACCAGTTAATGTGAATAAGTAGTGTGATCTTATGAAAGCTCATATCCGATGCATCCTGTTTTTTTTACACAGTGGTATTTGTTTGGTTTAAAACAAACAACAACAGAAACACTTGAATGTCCTCACAGCAGGATAATATTGGAAAACAAGTCTCAGTTTGAGTACGAATGAGTGTGCAGTTTATTTTTCATATTTCAAAACTTAGGATGGACATGTCTAAGACTCAGAGATGCCAACTAAAATGATTAATGGCCTAGAAATCAGGACCTCTGAAGAAGGGTTCAAAGAATTACTGTCACTTAGTTTGAGAAAGGAATACAGCTCACATATATGAAAGTCTCTGGTAAAAAAGATTCCCAAAATGAACAAATGTGTGAAAACTAAAAGACCTAGAATATAGTAAAAATAAGATGTATATGTTATTACACCTATAAGAATGTTGTAAGATGTTTTTAAAATTTCCATTTTTAACTATAGAATTAGAAAATCCCTTATCTACATTAATGCCAATAATGCCTAAATTAATGACAATATTAAGAAAACTCCTTCAGTGTTTGCTTTCCGTAATTTATAAAAAAATACATGTTTAAATGCATAAACTGTCTTGATAATTCTATAAAAATCAGCATGCAAACTACTTAATGCATTATGAAGTACTTAGCATTTTTATTTTGCTATATAGATCCCTCAATTATTTGTCCCAGTAAGAGAATGTGATGTGCATTTTTTAAGACTAATGTAATCTGCAGTGCCCAGACATTTCAGTCTTGAGAGTACTTAGGGCTTGGTGACTGCTATACTAGCTTTGGAAGAACAGTTCCTGAGTCAGTTTAATTATGAATTGAGAAAGCATCTTTTCATAGCAATCAAAAAGCTCATGGAGTCTGCCCTGTGAGAAGCAAAATACCAAGGAACTGGAAGATGGTAGGAGATAGACAATTCTAAAGAATAGAGGCTACCCATGAGATAGAAAATATAAAATATTTGTAAGGAACATGTATTGGAGGATCAAGCTACATAGGTTCAAACCCAAATCTGGCAATAAGCTGACATGTTTTACACCTTCATGTGTAAAATGGCAGTGATAATGTTAACAGACTTTATTGTGTTGTTACAGAGATTAAATTAATTACTGTAACTCCTAAAGCACTTAAACCAATGGTTGGCACAGTATGTAAAAATGAGGGTTAATGATTAGCATTAAGAATTATTCATATGGGTTTGATTTATGCTAGAATATTCTTCTTGAATCAGTGAATTTAGAGAAAGCATTTTAATATCTAGACTTAAAATGACCATTTAGAAAAAGTAATAACTTTCTGGACTTATTTAGATGAGCTCATTTTTTTTAGCTTAAGATTCAAGGAAAATAAATTTTCTTTGATAGTATTCCTTTTTTTCTGTAAGTGATCTTTTCTAACAGTAGCTACTTTTTACGCCCTATGTATATTTTATGTCATATTTGATTTTACATTGTTTGTAAACCAAAAAAAAAAAGGATTTAATTTTCCTGATAGCATCACTTCTGCTATTACCTCCTGTGTGTATGTATGTGTGTGTGTGTGAGATAGAGAGAAAAATTCTTTACCTGGTTCATACTTCATACTGTAACCACAGGATATATCCCCTATATGGAGAGTTACATTATATGGCCAGAGGCTGTGTCTAAGGCCGTAACACGAACTGCAGTGAGAGCTGAGATGGTCAGTAACCGTTAGTGCTGACTTTACCTTTGTGGTCTAGACTTCAAATACGTGTAATAGAAGTACTCAGGAGCCATACATGTAGGAATGTTGCAATTAATTTAATTCTAACTGTAAGTCATTGCAAGAATTTAAGTAGTGAAATGGCATCATCATGTTTACATGGTTTTAAAATTATTCAGGTTTTGCATGGAAAATGCACTGTAGAAGTCACAGGTGTTTACAAAATTCCATAACAAGGATATTGTTTTACCTAGTCAAGATGATTGTGGAGTGAAAAGGATGTGATCTGTGAAAGTAGTGAGTAAGAGTCAAAATTTCCTTTGGGGATAGGCACCTTGATGGACTGGTTGCGAGAGCTGAGATAAAAGGAAACATCCCAGATGTCAGAGGCTGCTTATCAAAGGAGAGCTGAGAAGAAGTCAGTTGTATATATGAATTTGGAGCTAAGGGGAGAAGACAGTTTCGACTGTAAAAATGGAAGTCATCAAAGTACAGATCATGTTTAAAGCCATAAGAATAGATGAGATCTTCTGTGAAGACAATATAATATAGAAAAGCAGAGGGCCATAGATTCATCTCAAGGGCCACTAACTTTCAGAGCTGATTGATTAGACGAGCAAGTCAAGAAATGTCACTAATAAGGAGCAGCTGTTGAGGCAGGATGAAAAATAAGAGACTGTTGTTTTTTGGAAGACAGGAGGCTATATATTTAGAAGGAGGAACTAGCCAACTATATCAAATGCTGCTGTAAAAAGGATTTAAGCAAGATAGAGGTCTCTGGTAACCTTTGCAAGGAAGTTTTAGTGGGAGTAGTGGGGCGAATTCCCAACACGGAGGAGCTCAAAAAGAAGAGTGTGTGTGTGTGTGTGTGTGTGTGTGTGTGTTTGGGGTAGAGGGTAAGGGAGAAATCAGATAGAATTGACAGGTATTGATAATCCCTTTTGTGATATTTTTCTGTGAAGGGAAGCAGAGAAGTACAAGAGGAACATGGTATCGAGAGAAGACTTAAAACAAAAGGGATAAAAATAATGCAAAGGTGAACATTGATAATACAAGACAGAACAGATAATTGCAGGACCTAAGCCCCTGAGTAAATACGAGGTGATAGGATCCAGAGTATGTTTATATCAGATGCTTTTAGATAAATACACAGAAACTTGTTAATTTCAATAAAGAAGGCAATAAAAACTTATAAATGTAGGTAGACAGAAAGATCTAGTTTTGGGAAAAAGAGATCTGTTCTCTTCTGATTGCTTCCCTTTTCTTAAAAAAGTGTATGTCAAGATCATCAGCTGAGAAAAGGGGCAGAGGTGTTATGTTTTGGAGACCAAGAGGTGATATAATTAGTTCAGAGAATGGAAATGAATAATAATGAATTGGTGAGAAGCAGAATTGAATCAGTGCCTAATTTTTTGCTTTCAGTTTGAATTGTGTTCTATAACTATTTGAAAATTCACAAGAACCATTTTTTGTTATGTCTAGATTTTAAATCTTGTTAAATAAATTTTCAGTTGAAATCACATAGCCTAATAGTTAATAAGTGTAAGTTTTTGAGTCAAATAAGCCTGACTTCAACAGGATAAATTCCTTAATCCTGTAAACCTGAATTTCTTTAAATCCCCAATGGGGATGACATCTTTAGAATAAACAGCTTGAATGCAAATCTGGACTTTACTGCTGACTTAAAGCTGACTAGGGACCTCCAGCAATTCACTTATATAAAAAATGAGAATAAAAAAATATTATTGTAAGATTAAAGAGGATACATCCTTTGAAAATGTTCAGTCTTTTATTGGACAGTGCTCAATGAAAATTATCTACAATAACAGTAGTAGTATTAGTTGTACTATTCAGAATCCAGTACTTGATAATAGCATCTTTATGGACATAGAGATTTATTTTTTCTTAATACATTTGATGCAAAATATTTCTTCTTATTTCAATATCAGCTGAATCCATAAAGGGTAGACTTAACCAATGTACATGTAAAGAGTGATCCTATACTTTCATCAAGTGTGAAATTTAGTATATGTGTTAGATAGCAGCAAAAGAATGAGGAATCTGGTACAAAAACTCCATTCTGAAAACAAATATGTTAGGTATTTTATTCTGTACTCTTTATGTATCCCTTGACTGACTTTGTGGATAGCTGATTTAATTTTTCATTTAGTTAGTATTTAGTTGTTCTACCTCCTTTTCTGTGGGAACAAAACAGCAGCAGACTCACAGAACTCAAGAACGAACTAACAGATACCAAAGGGAAAGGGCCTGGGAAGGGTTGGTGGGAAAGGAGGGATAAGGGAAATAAGGGGCATTATGACTAGCACACATAACATGCGGGAGGTGGGGACATGGGGAAGGCAGTATAGCACAGAGAAGACAAGTAGTGACTCTAGCATCTTACTACGCTGATGGACAGTGACTGTAATGGGGTATGTGGTGGGAACTTGATAATGGGGGGAATCTAGTAATGCTCATGTGATTGTGTATTAATGATACCAAAAGAAAATAAAGAAATCACATTGTTATGTTAAATAATAATTTTTGAACAATAAATAATAAAAAAACGCAAATATGGGCAATTTAAGGTAAAAAGTCTGTCAAGAGGCCCACCAGCAAAAGAAAATACTTTGTCTATTCTGGGGACAGGATTCTAGAAAATGCAATGAATTATTGGGAAAAATCAGTTGGCTATGGTGGTTAGAGAGAAGTTCACATCTTAAAAAATCATTCCTTCCATCTATTCATAAATGAACAGGTAGTGATCTTCCAGCAGAAATCAGTCTCCAATAAAGTCTAGGTTTTTAAATGTGCACTGACTCCCCTTTATGATATTATCTCCCCAAACTCCTTTTTTATGTAACCTATATTCCTGTCAAACTGTCTTTCTTGCTCATTGTCTGACAGGTCTCATTTCATATTTACTTGCATACTGTCACTAACAATGCTCTTTATACCCTAAATAATTTTTTCTTCATCTCCCTATGTAAAATCCTATTTTCTTAAAAGCCTTAAATCAAATGGAAAGGTACTTTCTTCAATACTTCAATCTGCTGATGGCATCCTCACTTAGTAAATATTAATTACTCTTGATTTTCATACCATATGTATCTATAAATGGTTACTAATTACCAAAAATTAAGTATATTAATTGATATTAGTATATTTAATGTTAACATTGAGTTGTATTATATTCTCTCTCTCTCTCTCTATATATATATATTACCTATGCTATCAAGTTCATGGGGAAATGAACTTGTATTAAATGCCTTGAATTCCTAGTAATAGTAATTTATACAAAGAGATATTTAATATTTGAAGAAGCCAGTGTCATGAATGCTATATTACACCACTCAAATCTCTTCTCAGGACTAAAAGATTTCTTCCCCTAGCTTCTGAGATACTTGTTCAGGCTAAAGCTCTCAGCCCTTCTTAGGAAAAGCTTTGGCTGAGATATCGCTCATTCAGACTTATTTCCCTTTCATTAGGCAGCGGTGACTAATGACCGGGTCAACATAGGAATGTCAATGCACAGCCCTCTCACCTAAAGCTCTCCAGGCCTATCAGAGCTCCCTGAAGATGGCCAAGAGCTTGTGACTGCACCAAGCTTCAACTAGAGCTCTGTCCTTTCATGTTCATGCCCCCATTAGTATTGACCCAAGAGATCATGGCCTAATAAATCTCCTGCATCCACATCTCCACTTCATAGACTATTTCTTGTGGATCCAAACTGTGGCAACTAACTGTAGCAAACTGTAAAACACATCTTTCTGTTATACTGTTTTTCAAAATTTAAAAATCTCATCTGTTATTAAGCAATGACATTTTGAGCTTCATTTGTCCCCCCAAAACATACAGATGGATATAGTGAACTTGATCATGAGATTATAGATGATCAAGCTTTCTTGTGATGAACATTCATTAAAAAGACAGGTTATTACATTAATATGATGCAATAGACTAAACATTCATGATGCTGGGCAATTGGTTTTTGGATAAGTGGCTTAATGATCCATATTAATTAAATCTACTATATGGGTAATTCCACATGAACCTCTATTTCATGTATTGAATTAATGCCCATTTTAACTAGTTACTATGCTAGACCAATTATTTTTTATCTGACCTTGATCATTGCAAATCTTAGTTAGAAAAAAAATATTTTCTAGAATTGGTTTTCTATCTTCCCCATGATGGAATGCATCCATGCTAAATAATTCACATTCTAGCTTTTTTCTAGTTTTTATATTATAAATTATTAACTGTCTGTGTGTGGATTTTTATAATAGGGAACTGATCATTAAATTAGAGTATTTGTTTTTACTGTTTCAGTATATTTATACTGAGTTTCACCACCTATTTATACTGTTTCACTGTATTTTCAAAGTTCATCTTTGTACTCCTATACTCTGGTTTTTTATGTAGCTCTGTTTAATTAGTATTAGAAAAAATAATTGATAGCTTTAACAGATCATATCCATGATGATAGCAGACAATTTACATGTGGCCCAGCCCACAACTCAAGGGTACTGAGGTCAAAAGTGACCAAATAATTTGTGTGTAAGTACCACCAAAATGTGAACTTCTAGAATCTGTCATGCTGCATATCTTGACCCTGGTTCCGTGTCAGGTCAGTGATCCTTGGAGTGTGAGGGACACTGTGGGTGTATGTGTGCTTTGATGGCAACCACAGAGCTCACAGGGAACGTTTTATGACATATGAATAGACCAACTCCTCCACTCTCTGCACCTTCCCCTCCTTCTCCTCTATCAAAAATGCACAGCTGGTAAGGAGAGATCAAATACAATTTGGAACTGAAGCCTGCCACTTCCTTATCCAAGGATTCTAAAAAAGGTATTAAGTATTTAGTTTTACAAAGCGTGCTTAGATAAAAATAAAGACAGTATCAGTCGTCAGTGCATCTGCCTTTCTTTGTTTAGAGATTTAAGAGTATGAAACAAGAAGTAATAGAATAGAGGGGACAAATTTCAGAGGAAGGTCAGAAACAATAGTAAATTAGTTTTAAAATTTATGCATTATTTTTCATTAAAAAATCAATATCCAAGTTCATCATTACCTGCATTACTAAAGTACATGTTATGGGTAAGGATAGAAAAAAGTGCATTTGGAAGTTTTCATTGCTCTTTAAGAAGGGTTGTCGCTACTATTTAATGCAGCAGAGAGTTTGTCTGGTTTGTGCCACAGAGTATTTTTGTGGAGTCCTGCCAACCAAGCAGATAGAACTGCTCACAGTCAGACTGACACTTAATACAGCCAGATGATTACTAAAATGTTATGAAAAGAGTTTTAAACTCCCTGTAGCACTATTAATGTACCTGAAATTTTTCAAGTTCATTTTAGCAGTTACAAAAGGATCCAGATAAAGAACACTAAAGACTGGTGCCCTCACTTTGTCCCCCTCAGCTCACAGCACAGGGAGCTTCCCCTGATTACTATCTTCTCTTGTAGTCGAGGCTCAAGGGATGTACAAGAAAACTTTATTCTCAATTTGAGTTTGACCTTCTCTGTTTGATGCTTGCCCCTATGCTGAGATTTAAATTTAGTGGCGTTCAAGATTTGATTTTTATTTTGATAAACAGTTCTGTAGAAACTGACCTAGAAAGAATAACTTATTAGATATAAGATATTGCCTACTGATTCTCTCTCACTGAAAGCTTGAGCATTTGGCTGGTGAGCTCCAGGAGATAGGTTTCAGAGCCTACTGTCAATACAGGCAACCCTCTGATTTAGAGAGGTACATTTTATTAGAAAAGCTATTATAAGTTATAGTAACAGTCAAATTAAGTTTTTTTTCCAGAATAAGTCACAAAAGATGATTCTTTTTGGAGACATGATGCTCTTTTAGATAAGAAGACAATTTCACTAAGGATAGGGACTGTATCAATAAATAAATAGAATGGAATAATATATCTATAGATCATAAGATTTCCTGAAAGTCATATACATAATTTTAAGAGTGATATATTGCTAATCATAGAAAAATGTATTCGATGTACTCAAAAAGAAAATCACTGTGTACCAAAGACATGGTTTTATATCTTACAATGCTTCTGAATAGTTGCTTGCCCTAGGAGAGATAACTTAATCTCTCTGATCATAAATAGACATATATTAATAGGGTGAATAATTCATACTTCACAGGTTGGTTTTAGGTGTGGAATATCAGCTAAGAGTTAAGTAAGATAGAACTGCATTTTTATCTCAGTTCTATTAATTAATAGGTGAGACCTAGGTGACATATTAGGGTTCTTTAAGTCTGCTTGCTAATTGTCACCAGCATTCATTCTCCTTCACCACTTTGTTAATCACTCAGCTCCCATTGGACCTAGGGGACACATAAGACTAAGTTATGTCCAATGGACTGTGAGAGGAAGTGAGGTAAGCTCTGTTGTAAACTCTGGATCTCACCCTTTTATAGTACCTCCTTACTTTCCACTTATACTCCTCTAGTGGGCTGGAATGTGGACATGAAAGAGCTAGCTTCAGCCATACCAGTGAAGGAAACTCCCTAAGGATAACAGAACCACTAGAAAGAAAGAATCTGGGTCCCTGATAGCTTGTGGAACTCAGGTGCCCTTCTAATCTGCATGTAGCTCTGGGCTTCCTGGTGAGAGAGAAACTTCTATCTCATTCAAGCCACTGTATTTCAGTGTCTCTTTATTATATGAACTTGGCTGATAGCCAGACAATAGTGACTTTGAGAAAGGGTCTAGACTTCCCATAGCTTCGGTTTCATAACCATAAAATTGAGGTAGTAATATATCTATTCATAAAGTTATTTTGAAAACAAAACAGTTACTATAGAAAAACCATTTAAAATAGAACTGGAGATATAATTAATATTCAGTAAGTGTAGCTATGTTTATTTTTATTCTTCTAATTATTATGTAACAGTTATTTGTATACCTAAAAAACTATGAAGTTAAATATTTTTATCTTAATAAGGCATGCTGAGCAATACTGAAAAAAATATTAGTGGTTGAAAAAAAACACATTTGATTTCAACACATGAAACAGATTTTTAAAAAATTTTATCCCCAAAACATTTTCGAGAAAGTTCCTGAGATGAATTTTTGACTTTTTTTTTGAGCAATCAATGCACAGACTTCTGTTTTTCTAGTGTTGTGTGTATATGTATGTACCTATGTGTTTTTGCATTGCAAATTTTCTTAGAGTACATCAAGTTTATAATAATTCTAGTGCCTTTGAGTTGGGGATATATATATGTATAATTTTTTTTTCCAGAGCTGCCATCCCATCAAGACTGTTGTAATACCTGTTACTTTGTTGACATATGATTATTCTAATCTGTAGTTTACTTTTATACCTTACTCTCTTTAAAAACAAAAAAAAATCCATGACTTCCCATTGACTGTAGACATTAGGTCAAATTCCAGTTGAAAATGCTTTATAATTTAGCAACATATTAGTTGTATCAGTGATCATTAATTTTGGTCTGATTTTTCTTGATGCCTAACATACACAGTGACCATTCTTCTGTATTCATAACAGTATCTTTTCTTTATCTTACGTCACATCTTATTTTCAAAGTGTGTTTCTTAGAACAGTACTCCTGACAAGAAGTCCGTGAAAACTGCATTGTTGTCAAGAAAAATTACAAGTTATTGTTTTTGAATTCCTTACTAGGGTTGAAGAAACAGATTCTAGATTGAGCTGTCAGGAATGAATTACAAAGTTATTCCCACTGAACTGAGCTACCCAAGGGATAATATCTCTTCTATTGTGAGAAGCCACTGGCCAAAGAACCACTGCACAGTGGCAGGATCAGGACACATCCAGTCAGGGGGTGACCACACTCACGAAACCACAGTGATCCGGAAGCTGCCTTTGCTGCAGCTGAAACTGTCCCGGACTTACTTGAGCCTGCCACAGCGTGGCCCCTCCTCACCTACAAAAATGCTAATGGGACACTGGAAACTTCATTAATGCTGCTGAAGAAAAATGCTCCTTAGACAGATGGCTCCATGACTAACACAAAAACACAGCCTCCGGCTCACTTTTCCCTTCCAAACCTTCTGTGATTCTGACTGGCAGAATGTAACTGTCATCTAAACCCAGCAGCAAAGGAATTTAGCAAATGCATCATTTTCCTTTCCAGTCTCTCCTGCATATAAAATCACACAGAAAGAAGCTAAAATGCATGTTCGAGCCAGTCCAAGGTCTACCAACACTAACTCTACATCTCAGTTTATTCATACGTCATAGTTTTCCTTGTTCTAATACCTTCTCACTGTTTTGTTTAACCCTCTGTACTTGATTTCCTGTTCCCTCCTCTTTTTCTCCTTGCAGTCTGTGCAGCTTGAGTCACAGTGAGGTTTCCATCTCCACCTAAAGGAATTTTATACAACAAAGCAGAAGAAGCAATGGCAGGCTCTATCTAATTGTCACGTGGCAGGTATGACATCTGTTATGACTTGACAGAGCATGTAAATTAGCCAACAATATGAAGCCCTCAGAAACTAAAGCAATGGGATTAAGAGCATTTATGAAAACATAATATGTTCTGTCTTATCTATAGTATTGGGTTTGCTCATAAAGAACACTCTGATTTATTCCTTTCCACAACTCTATGTTGTACGTATTAATTCCATTTTACTGAGAGCAAAACCAAGGCATTCTGGAAAAAGTTATTTATCAAATGCCATGCATCTTGTAAATTTGATACCCATGGTCTCTTCCTAATATTGTGTGATCAAAGATTGCCTGCAATTTGAACTGTACTCCATTTTCCCACTTTTGGTCTGAAAAATAGAAAGTTTACAGTATAGTGTACAAAAATTCACATTACCATTCCTGTCATGGGACCTGTTTTATAGTGAGCAGCACAGTTGCACTGGTGCATACACATCAATTCTCACCTTACTGAAAGGTGAGGCTACATCCCTGAACCTCAGCATCCACTGAAGCTTTCATTGCTTTAGTTTCGGAGGCTTCATATTGTTGGCTAATTTACATGCTCTGTCAAGTCATACCAGAAAAACACCTCCTCATTAGTTCAGCACAAAGGAAGTTTATGCGATCTGCAAGCAGAATATTCCTTCACTCTTACTCCCTTGTGTCACCTTTATATGTTATATATCCATTCTCTATGATAAAAATCTAATTAAATGAAATGTCTACAAGTACAATCCATAATATTATGAATTCAGTTCCATATGTTTCCAAATTATATTAAACACCAAAAAATATGATCCCGAACTGTGGATACTTATCTGTATTGTAATTATCATTGAAATGGCATTTAAGGGTCAGATGAAAGAAAAAACACAGCAGAAATGTCTTTTGAAACATCAAATCCATTTTCACAGATGACATTATAGTTTCTCAGGATACTAAGATTTAGAAATCATTTAAGAAACCCCTTAATATTTTTCACTTCATTATATTTTGCTTCAGGACCCTGTGCTCATGATGTAGTAACTGTATCAAATGATTATCATGAAAAAGTAAAAATAACTATCTCTTTAAACTGGCATGAACTTTTGGTGAGAATTAAGCATTTTAAGACACTCTTCTAATGTAAAATATAGTATGAAAAGCTATCTGTTCTCTTTTAAAGCCAGAGATTTGCATCAAAATTGAACATATCACTAATAAAAAATATGTAAATGCTATCAAATAATATTATGTAAATTAAGAGATTAGTTAATATGATTTTTCAAAAGCTTTCCCATAAAGTCAAATAAAATTGTTACAAGGTCTTAATTATTATAATTTTTTATTTGATTGGTCTGTTATAAAGAAGCTACAATGACAGTTTTGTCCATTTAATAGTAATTTGAGAATAAAATAAAACTCAATTTTACAGGATGAATATATAATTCAGAGCTTTTCAGTAATGTTAAGACATATGCCATTCAAATTTTGCTAAACAAATCATCTTGTTTATACATAGTTGCACAGGTATTCATTTTTAAAAAAATATGTTTCCTCTCTATATTCCACATACTTTTAAGGGCTGAAATAACTAGATTGAACAAGAAAACTGTGATACCTGAACTCTTTGAATTTATAAGCAATGGATACATTAAAAATAATAAAACTAATTAATTAATTTTATTGTGTTAGGTGCTACAAAGAGGCAGTACAAGTACTGTAAGAACATATAAGTGACCTCGACCCAACTCAGCCAAGGCAGTGGTAGAAGAAATCGCTTAAGGCCTCCCTTCAAGCTCCAACTAAAGGATAAGCAGGAGTTAGCAACCATATGCAGGGAGTAGGGAGGGTGGGAATGGAATACGCTGTGGAGAGAAAGCATTCAAAGAGAAGCGGATGCTGAGGCTCCACATATGTCAGCAACCCGCAGCCCTGGGAGAGGAGACTGACAGGGTCTAGATTGTGTAGAGCCTTGTAAGGTGTATTGAGGATTTTGAAGAATTCATCAATGTAACCTTTCAATAGTCCTTAATTGGGCATACTTTATTTATGGAGAACTGTGTATTTTTGATAATGCTACTGTGGACCACTTATTTGTAATTTTTATTAGAATGAAATTATCCCATACACTAAACAGGAATGAAAAAATGGATTGTTTTCCAGGATATTTGCATTCCTTCCAGAATGTTTCTAAATACTCTAGTATTATTTGGTCTTTTCAAATATTCAAATATTTCAAATACTCAAAATACTCCTATCTGAGAATATCATATAACTTAGTTTCCTAATCTAGTATTTAGATGTAAGCAAAGGTTATTTATCTTTATTTTATTTTTTAAGGATTTTAAAAAATTTTGTCAAGTATAGTTGATATACAGTTTTACATTGGGTTCAGGTGTACAACATAATGATTTGATAGTTATCTACATTATTAAATACTCACCCCAATAATTGTAGTTACTATGTCAACATAAAAAGATATGAGAATATTATTGACTAAATCCCGATGCTGTACTTTCATCACTATGACTATATTAAAATTGAGAATTCGTTCCTCCTTATACCCATTCACCTATTTTACTCTCCCTTCTACACCTCCCTCCTCTGGGCAACCACCAGTCTCTATTCTGTTTCTATGAGTCTCTTTTTGTTTGTTCATTTCTTTTATTTATTTATTTTTACATTCCACATGAAAGTGAAATCATACATTATTTGTCTCTCTCTCCCTGCATTATTTCCCTTAGCATAATATCTTCTAGGTCCATCCATGTTGTTGCAAATGGCAACATTTCATTTTTTGTGGATGAGTAATATTCCATTATATGTACCACTTCTTTATCTGCTCACCTGTTGTTAGACACTTAGGTTGCTTCCATGTCTTGGCTATCAAAAATAATGAGGCAGTAAACATTGGAATGCATATATCTTGTTTTTTTTCAGGTAAATTCTCAGGAATTGCTGAGTTATATGGTATTCTACTTCTAGTTTTTTGAATAACCTCCATTCTGCTTTCCACAGTGACTAGACTAATTCACATTCCAACCAATAGTGCAGGAGGGTTCCCTTATCTCCACATCCTAGCCAATGCTTGTTATTTCTTGTCTTTTGGATAGTAACCATTCTGACTAGTGTGAGGTATTATCCAACCAGAGTTTTGATTTGTGTTTCCTTATGATTAGTGATGTTAAGCATCTTTTCATGTGTCTATTGGCCATCTGTATGTCTTCTTTGGAAAAATAATTGTTCAGGTCCTCTACCCATTATTTATTTATTTATTTTGGCTTTAGGCTGATTGAGTTATTTATATATTTTGGATATTGGCCCCTTATCAGATATATCATTTGCAAATATATTCCCCATACAGTAGGTTGCCTTTTCATTTTGTTGATGGTTTCCTTTGCTGTGCAGAAGCTATTTAGTTTGATTTAGTCCCACTTGTGTCTTTTTGATTTTTTTTTCCCTTCCAGAAAAAGCAAAAGTTATTTTAATTTCATTCTAGTTTGTGTGGAGACAGGGTTTGGGAAGACCCTTCTTATCAATATGGTTACCAAGGATTTTTTCTAAATCCCTCCAATGTCAGTATTCACACAATATTTTGGTAAACACTGAGTTATCATTGGAGTCAAAATTACTTGTACTGTCTTCTTTAAATTACTCAGAATGCTTAAGAATTCCAAGAGCAGTTGTTCTCAAATTCCAGTGTGTATTCTGGTTCAATACCCTCGGGTAATGTTCAGGAATTTGTATTATGAACAATATCTTTGGGCAGTTATTTTATAGGAGATTCATGGATTTGCATTTTGACCACCATTTCCTTAGAACCAAAAAGGTTCCCCAAAAAGAAAAAAAATTCACTAAGACTCAGAAAATCTACAAAGTTTGTTCAAGGAAACTGAACCTCAGATTAGTTTTGTGTAAATGAGACAGTGAATTCTGTGTATTCTTAGAGTGGATATCTTGATTTGCAAACTAAAATTACAAATCCCTGGAGTTCATCCTAATTGAAACTAAAAGCTTATAGTTTTATTTTTGTTTTTATTTCCTGTTAGTCCTTCAAAGAGACTTGAGCCATTTCATTTTACATGTGCTCACAATAATGCTAGGTGACTCTGGCTTTGCAATTCAGTTAGCTGGCATACACTTTGCTGCAAAATACCCAGAAATACTGGGCAGGGTTCTTATAACATTCATTCTTTTCTGTAACTTGCATGTTTTTTAATATTAAAATCATGGACTAGATAAAGGGTTTAGTTTAATTGTCAGATTAATCATTGGCTTCAACACATGGCCTCTTTTGTCGGAACTGCCAACCTCCAAACCGTTCATTTCTTTTGCCCAGGTTCAGAAAATAATTGATGGTCACAAGAAAGACAGAATTCATTTTTTAAGGCTACTAGTGTGATTGCACAGGATATTTAGTAATGTATGCATTATATTTAAGAAATGAGTAACTGCAGGCAAATTGTCACATTGAGGAAAATTTAAGAAAATTATTATTTGACATGCTATAGGAATGCCATATAGTCCTGTAAAATTAGCAGATGTTTTCATAATCTCAGATTAAAGATTTTATTCTTTTTAGGTTGGCTGAGGGAAAATAGCTGCTATGTGTGTATATGTGCATGTGTTTAATCTTTCATCACAATAAAGATTAGCTTTCAAAATGCATCAAGTATTATTTGTGGTGTAAGTAAACTCTTCATAAAGTAAATAACTACATAAAATATTGGTATGATGAACAAGAAAATTAATCACTATATTGTATGTTTTAGGTCAAATCATGGACCCCATAGTTATGGTACTAAATAGTGATGTTTATTCACTATTAAACATAGAATCTAATAATTTTTTCCTTTAACATAAATAAATAATTAGTGTGGTATACAAATCTCCCCCCCACACACCTTCCCTCCCCTGCATACCCACATGGGTGAGTAGATAGGAGTGGATATATTCAATGTATTTGGGAGCAGTAGTGGGGGCGGAGGTGTTTTGTATGGGTGTGTTTCTAGAAGCACATTAAGATACTAAGTTGCATATTAAAATTGTTAGTGTCAACTAGGGCTTCTGTTCATTGTTAGTTTTTAATTTTTATAATTAAAGACCTGCTAAAAACTGCCTAGGGAGTAAATACAGTTACAGAAAATGTTAGCTCTTCATATTGAAATATTGCTTCATCCCTCTGTAAGAACTGATCTTTCTACTTTATAGAGAGACAATAAAAAGACAGTGGCTCTTCAACCTTCATGAGGGAAAAAAACAAAACTTTAAGATGGTAAAAAGAATAATGAGCTGAACTCACTCTGAGAGTATGTGAATGAAGGTAGTATACCATTATGTCTGTGAAGAGAACTAAAGGAATTTTTTTCTGTGCCCTGTAAAATTTAATTATGGAAGACAGCAAGGGAAAAGAAAAAAAAAACTTGTGAAGTGATATCAAAAACAGAGTGGAGGATTATAACATATGAAATAATTTCATCACATAATTAAGATAATTGATTGCAATGAATGAAAGTTTGGCTCAACTAGTAACTGTTAAAAAAAATCTAATAAGTTGCTTGGTATGAAAGTGAGTTCTACACCCACTGAAGTGTTTATATAAAAACTAGGTAAATCTCCATTAGAGATAATGGAGAAGAATTCCTGCATTGCATGGTAGATTTGTATAAATTGTGTTGAAATATTTTTCAGTTAAGTTCTGTGTTTCTAAGAATTTATCAAATTGGTCAGTACATTGTTGACTTCATTTCTTTGTTACCTGTTTGACCCAAAATTTAAAAAAACCACTAAATCCTTTATTTTTCTCTTTTCCATTCTTACTAAATTCAGAAACTCTTATTTTGCTTTGTACTAGTCTCAGAGCTTCAAACCAGTCACCCTGTCTCCTGTCTACAGGTTTTTCTCATCCAAGTCCAAATCTGCTTAAAAATTGTCAGTGTCTCCCCATATGTTGCTGGGGGAAATATTTAATCATTAGCACAAATACTCAATGATCTGATATTGCTTTCATTTTTAGCCTCCCTTCACAATACATTGTTTCTAAGGAGGTGTTATGGACTGAATCATGCTCCCCACCCAAATTCATATGTTGAAGCCCTAATTCCCTTGCAATGTGGCCATATTTGGAGATAGGGCAATTAAAGGGTAAATAAGGTTAAATGAAGTCATAAGGGTGGGGCTCTTATCCAATAGGACTGGTATCCTTATAAGAACAGTAATAGGTACTAGTGATGTGCATGCACAGAGAAAAGGCTATGTGAGGGAGGACTTAGTGTGAAGACAGCCTTCTGCAAGCCAAAGAGACAGGCCTCAGGGGAAACCAAACTTGCTAACACTTCACCATGACTTTGGATTTTCAGCCTCCAGAAGTGTGAGAAAATAAATTTCTGTTTTTAAGTAATTCAGTCTGTGATATTTTGTTAATGCAACCCTAGCAAACTAATACAGCAGGCCTATTTTATACACCCCATGCAAATGTCTAGACACACTTTTTTATTGTCAAAATTCTGGGGCTACTACTGGTATCTGTTGGATAGAGGCAAGGGATGGTGCTAAATATCCTCCACTGGGTAAAATGGTACCATCTTAATCAATGAGAAATGTCTCCCTGTCTAGTCAACATCCTCATCAACTGTTGAATTAGAACATTCAACACATGTTCTCATCTCAATGAAATTTTTTCACCACCTCAAAAACAAATACTTGTTCCTCACTTTTGTTTTTACTGCAGTTTATATTTTTTTAAGTCTACTATTGAGTTTTATAAAATGAATTTTCAATATTAATTATTTGCCTTCCAATTTCTTCTATTGGTTTGTGAGCTATTTGGTAGTATATTTGCATAAATTGTTGAACTGATTTAACCTAGTATTTCCTAACTCTCCTGAACCCAATTATTATTTTGCCCCATTGTTAAAAATTGAGGTACCTATTTCTCTATCATGGACATTCTGAGTCAGTAGATTCAGGGAGCCCAGGAATATGTATTTTCAACAAGGATCTCAGCTGACTGCAACAAACTGGCAAGTTTAAAAAACAAGAATTTTATTCAGTCCTCATACACTGTCATGTATGTCTGAAATATCTAATAGATTATAATAAGTAAATGTGGAATCTGAAAAACTGACAGTCATAGTTTTATAGAATTATGGAATATTAGAGCTATATCATTTCAGTTGACAAATATGAGAATTGCAGGACAATTTAAGAGGTAACCTGTTGCTCATGAATGGTTTTTATGTGATGATGGCATCTTCAGAATATCATGGAAACTTAAAGCTGGTATGTGACTTAAAACAATTTATTCCAAACCTCCATTTTATAAGGAATCATCAGAGAGTTTCAGTGAATTGACAAGTTTACCCAGCTCATAATTCTGATACTCAGACTATGGCTATTACCATTCAGTCCTGTTGATTCCTCCAAAAAAGTATTTCAGTTCATGCACCGATAATTTTTTATTCTATTGCATGTGTAAAATGTAAGTTAATATCAAAAATTAAAATACTTATTTTAATATGCAATTGCTAGAGATGCTTGAGGAAAACAATAGTAACATTTGTATTGGATTAAAAAGAATATTCTATTTATATAATCTTAAAATAAGTGTGTGTGTGTGTGCGTGTGTGTGTGTGTGTGTGTGTGTGTGTATGTGTATGTGTATGTTTTAAAGTTTTAATCAGTGTCCTTTATGGGTAGAAGTCAGTAGTGGGAATTAGGCTATATTTGGATGCCTCTATCAAATGATACAAGCTGAGTTTTCTGGCCAAAATATGTTACCTTCATTACCTTTCATTTTCATATGATCTTTATGTTTAAATAATGTTCTGAGTAAAAACTATTAAGTCTTAGATTTCCTCATTATTCTCTATATCAGTTAGGAAACATTTATAAGTTAATAACATAAATTCACCTCTAAGTGCTCTAACATAGGAGAATTTATTTATTTTCTTACCTAAAAAAAATCTAGCAGTAAGCAGTCCTAAATTCATAAAATCATCTTCTGTTCTTCCATAATTAGTACACAGCTTCCACACTCAAGGCTGAAGATGACCTGGACCTCCAACTATGATATCCTCTTTTTTTTTTAGTCCTTAAAAATGTTCTTTTTCTTCTAGTTTGCTCTTTTTGTTATTGAAGTATGATTGATATACGATCTTCTATTGGTTTCAAGTATGCAATACAGTGGTGGTTCAACAGTTACCCCTATTATTAAATCCTCACACCCACTAGTGTAGCTACTATTTGTAAACACAGGAAGATGTTACAGAATCACTCGCTATATTCTCCCTGTTGTACTACCATCTCCTTGAGCAATTTACATTATGATTGAGAATTTTTGTGCCCCTTTATCCCCCTCACCTTCCCCACCCATACACTTCAGCTGCTCCCACATGGTAACCACCAATCATTTTTCAGTGTCTTTGAGTCTACTGTTATTTTGTTCATTTTGTGTTGTATTATTTATAAATTCTACAAATAAGAAAATCATATGATATTTATCTTTCTCTGACTGGCTTATTTCACATAACCTAATATCCTCTAGGTCCATCCATACTGTTGCAAATAGCAGGATTTCTTTTTCTTTTTATAGGTGAATAATATTCCATTGTGCATATGTACCACCTCTCCTTTATCCAGTCATCTATTGATGGACACTTTGGTTGCTCCTCTATCTTGGCTATTGTAAATAATGCAGCAATAAACATATGGGTGTACATATCTTTTTGAATCAGGGGTTTTGATTTCTTTGGGTAAATTCCTTAAGTGGAATTACTGGGTTGTATGGTATTTCTACTTGCAGTGTTTTGAGGAATATCTATATTGCTTTCCACAGTTGCCACACCAATTTACATTCCCACCAACACTGTAGGACAGTTCCCTTTTCTCTGCATCCTCACCAACATTTGTTATTTCTTGTCTTTTGGATAGTGGCCATTCTAACTGGTATGTGGTGATATTATGCTTTTGATTTGCTTTACCCTGACAATAAACAATCTGGAGCAATTTTTCATGTGCCTATTGGCCATCTGAATTTCTTATTTGGAAAAATGTCTATTCAGGTCCTCCACCCATTTTTTTAATTGGGTTATTTGTTTTTTGGGTGTTGATGCATATGAGTTCTTTATATATTTTGGATGCTAATTCTTTATCAGATGAATCACTTACAAACATATTCTCCCATACTGTAGGTTGCCTTTCTGTTCTGCTAATGGTGTCCTTTGTTGCACAGAAGCTTTTTAGTTTCATGTAATCCCACTTGTTCATTTTTTATTTTATTTCTCTTGTCTAAGGAGATATATCCAGGAAAAAATTGCTCATGCTTATGTTCAGGAGATTTTTGCCTATGGTTTCTTTCATTAGTATTATGGTTTCATATCTGATATTCAGCTCTTAGATCCATTTTGAGTTTATTTTTGTGTATAAACAGTAATCCAGTTTCATTCTCTGTATATAGCTTTTCAATTTTCCCAACACAAGTTATTGAAGAGGCTGTCTTCCCCATTGTATATTCATTACTCCTTTATCATACATTAGTTGACCATATACGTGTGGGTTTATATCTGGGCTCTCTATTCTGTTCCTTTGATCTATGGGTTTGTTCTTGTGCTAGTAGCAAACTGCTTTGATTACTGTAGCTTTGTAGTAGAGCTTAAAGTCAGAGAGGGTGATCCCCCTAGCTTTGTTCTTCTTTCTCAGGATTGCTTTGGTATTCAGTGTCTTTTGTGGTTCCATATGAATTTTAGAACTATTTGTTCTAGTTCACTGAAAAATGCCATTGGTATTTTGATAAGGATTGCATTGAATCCATAAATTGCTCTGGGCAGGATGGCCATTTTGACAGTATAGATTTCCATTTATTGGTGTCTCCTTTAATTACTCTCATGAGCGTCTTGTAGTTTTCAGAATATAGGTCTTTCACCTCCTTGGTTAGGTTTATTCATAGGTATTTTATTCTTTTTGATAAAATTGTATGCTAGTTCATTGTTAGTATATAGGAATGCAACAGACATCTGTATATTAATGTTGTATCCCTTAACTTTGCTGAATCTAGTTTCTGGTTCCAATAGTTTTTATGCTGAATCTTCTATATTAGTATCTTGTCATCAGCAAATAGTGACAGTTTTACTTCTTCCTAACCAACGTAGATGCCTCTTTCTGTTGTCTGACTGCCATGGCTGGGACCTCCAATATATGTTGAATAAAAGTGGTGAGTGTGAACATCCTTGTATTTTTCCTGATGTTAGAGGAAAAGCTTTCAGCTTGCCATTGAGTCTGATGTTAGTTATGTGTTTGTCATATATTGCCTTTATTATGTTGAGGCAGGTACTCTTTATACCCTTTTTTTGTGAGAATTTTTATCATGAACGGTTGTTGAATTTTGTCAAATGCTTTTTCAGCATCATCTATTGAGATGACTGTATGGTTTTCATTTTTTTTTGTAGTTAACATAGTGTATCACTTTGATTGATTTATGAAATTGTACCATCCTTGCATCCCTGGAATAAATCTCACATGGTCATGATAAATGATCCTTTTGGGGTGTTTTTGAATAAGGTTAGCTGATATTTTTCGGAGGATTTTTGCATTTGTGTTTATCAGGTATATTGGAGTATAATTTTCTTTTTTTTTTAGTGCCTATTTTTTTTGTGCCTTTTCTGGTTTTGGTATTAAAGTGATGCTGGCCTCATAGAATGCATCTGAAAATATTCCCTCCTTTTCTGCTTTTTAAACACTTTAAGAGGGGTGGGTATTAGCTCTTTAAATGTTTGTTGGAATTCTGCTGTGAAGCCCTCTGACCTTGGACTTTTGTCTGTTGGAAGTTTATTACCAGTTCAATTTGCTTACTCGTAATTTGTTCAGCTTTTCTGTTTCTTCTTGGGCCAGTCTTGGATGATTGTACTTTTCTAGGAATGTTCACATGTATTCTAGGTTGTCCAAATTTTTTATAGTATTTCATAGAATTCTCTAATAATTCTTTGTATTTCTGTGGTGTCAGTTGTGACTATTTTTGATTTCTGATTTTGCTTATTTGTGTACTGTTTTTTTTTTCCTTGAAACATCTGGCTAGGGTTTTGTCTATTTTGTTTATCTTCTCAAAGATCAGCTCTTGGTTTCATTGATTTTTTCTATTGTTTTATTCTTTTCCATTTTATTTATTTCTGCTCTAATCTTTATTATGTCTTTCCTTTTACTGACTTTGGATTTCATTTGTTCTTGTTTTTCTAGTTTCTTTAATTGTGAATTTAGACTGTGTATTTGGGATTGTTTTGTTTCTCAAGTCTGTGTTGCTATGTACCATCTCTCTTAGAATGGCTTTTGTTGCATCCTAAAAAATTTGGACTTGTATTTTTGTTTTCATTTGTCTCCACGTATTGCTTGATTTCTGTTTTAATTTGTTCATTGATCCATTGATTACTTAGAAGCATGTTGTTCAGCCTCCATGTGTTTGTAGGCTCTTTTCTTTATGCAATTTATTTCTCATTTCATACCATTTTAGTCTGAGAAGCTTCTTGATACAATTTAAATCTTTTTAAATTTACTGAAGCTCTTTTTGTGGCCTCGAATGTTTTCTATTCTTGGAAATGTTCCATGAACACTTGAGAAAAATGTGTATCCTGCTTCGTTTGGGTGGAATGTTCTGTAAGTATCTGTTAAGTACATCTGATCTAATGTGTTGCTCAGTGCCTCTGTTTCCTCATGTCTTCTATTTGGTTGATCTGGCAGTTGATTTAAGTGGCATGTTAAAATCCTCTTATGAATGAATTTCAGTCTATTTCCCTCTTGGTATTTTTTTTACATATTAGGTGCTCTTATGTTTGGTGCATTGATGTTTATAATGGTTATATTCTCTTGTTAGACTGACCCCTTTATAATTATGTAATGTTCTTCTTTGTCTCTTGTTATTTTCTTTGTTTTGAAGTCTGTTTTGTCTGATATAAGTACTGCTACTCCTGCTTTTTTCTCCTTATTATTTTCATGAGATATCTTTTCCTATCCCTTCATTTTCAGTCTATGTATGTCTTTAGGTCCGAAATGATTCTCTTGTAGGCAGCATATAGTGGGTCTTGTTTCTTTATCCATTCTGCCTCCCTATGTCTATTGATTGGTGCATTCAGTCCATTTACATTTAAGGTAAGTATTGATAGGTATGTACTTATTGCCATTTTATTAATTGTTTTCTTGTTTTTATAGTTCCTCTGTGTTCCTTTCATCCTCTCTTATACTCTTCTCTTGTTATTTGATTTTTTTTTTTTAGTGTTGTGATTGGATTTCTTTTTTAAAATTCTGTGTGTATCTATTATAGGCCTTGGATTTGTGGTTAACATAAGGTTCATGGATATTTTCTAATGATATTAATGTCCAATTTAAGTTGATTATCATTCTCTTTCAATCTTTCTCCTCCACACTTTATGTTTGAGATGTCATAATCTGCATATTTGTGTATCTCTTGACTGGTTTGTGAATAGTTAGTCTTACTACTTTTGTTTTGTTTTTGTTTTAATTTCATACTTGTTTGGTAAGTCATTGATCCATTGTGGGTTTATTTTCACTGCTGAAAACTATGTAGGCTTAAGAACATTTCCATCTATGGATCTTTAACATAACCTTAAGGCCAAGTTAGTGGTGCTAAATTCCTTCAGCTTTCATTTGTCTGGAACATTTTGTTAAAATTATCATTTAATTTTGAATTATAACCTTACTAGGTAGAAGATTCTTGTTTGAAGGTCCTTTTATTTCAATATATTAAACATTTCATCACTACATTCTGGACTGTAAAGTTTTTGCTGAAATATTTGCTGATAACCTGATGATGTTTCCCTTAGAAGTAATCTGCTTTCCAGCTGCTTTCAATACCCTTATTTTATCCTTATACTTTGTCATTTTCATTATTATATGTCTTGTATTGTCTTCCTGGGGTTCCTTTTGTTAGGAGCACTCTGCAGTTACCTTTTGGGTTTCTATTTCATTCCTGAGATTGGGGAAATTTCAACAATCATTTCTTCAAAGATACTTTCTACCCCTTTTTCTCTCTCTTCTCCTTCTGGTACCCCTATTATGTCAATATTGTTTTGTTTGAAATTGTCACACAGCTCTCTTAACATCCTCTCATTCCTAGAAATTCTTTTTTCTCTCTGATCCTTAGCTTCATTATTTTCCTGTTCTCTCATTTTCATCTCATTGATTGTCTCCTCTTCTTAAAGCAATCTGTTAGTCATTCCCTCATTGTATATTTCATTTCAGTTACTGTATTATTCCAATCTGAGTGGCTCTTTTTCAACTTTTCTGTCTCTTTCTTGATGTCCTCCCTGAGGTTGTCAATACTTTTTCCCCAATCAATGAGCATATTTATGACTGTGACTTTGAAATCCTTATCAAGAAGATTGGTGATCAATGTTTCATTTAGCCCTTTCTCTGGTGTCTTATCCTGTAGTTTTTATGGAATATATTCCTCTGCCTTCTCATTTTGTCAGGGTTTCTGTGTTTCTTCCTTTAGATGGTTCTGCTATGCTTCCTCATCTAGAGAGTAATGGCTTTATGAAGAAGGTGTCCTGTGGTGTCCAGAAGCTCAACTGTTTACTCACCAGTATCTGGTTCTCTTTAGCAGTGGAGCCCCAGTTTCTGTTGGTGGGCCATGGACTAGACCACATTTCTCTCTCAGTCTGCTGAGGGTGGCAGCTTCCTTCAACTGGCCCTTTGTGAGCTAAGCAATTGAGCTGCTGAGATCTGTGGGTGGTGCCGCTCTCTGCCTGCCCTACAGGGATGGTGGTGCTGCTGGCTAATGGGGCTGACAGGGTTGGACATGGTAGGGTGAGTGCTGAATTAGGCTTCCAGAGAGGAAGAAGGTATGCTGTGAGCTGGTCCCCACAGGTGCCTCCCCAGTAGTGCTGAGATAAGGTTGAAAAAGCTGGGAAAGCCTTCATCTGCCTGACAGTTAAGAAATTCTCCTCTGCCTGGCAAGTAGCAAATTCTTAAGCAGGTGTACCATGAAGTGCCTCAGGGCTGAGCCATCAGTTAGGGGGATGGCTATAGAGTTCTGTCCAACCCTCACTCCTCAGGCATCCTTCCTACTGGTGATAATCCTTTCAAACTGCCACCTCTGTGTTGGGTTTCAGAGGGACAGAGGACAGAGCATGACTATCCTCCACAAGTGACAGCAGTCTCAGCCTCCCAGACTGCCTCAACTGCCCCTGGTGTCCAGCCCCATAAATCACCACAGCCTAATGCAGTGTGAACTTATGTTCCCAGAGTAGATCTCCAGAGCCAGTTGTGCAGAGTTCCTGAGCACTTATTCTCTCCCTGCTGTATTCCTCTTCCTCCCACCTGTGAGCTGGGATGGTGGAAGGGCTGGGGTCCTGATTGGTTGTGGCTTTGCTACTTTACACTTCTTTTGTGTGATGTCTTCTTCACCAGGATAAGTGGTCTCTTCTGCAGTTTTCAGGTCGTACTCAAGTTTAGTTGTATTTGCTGTAGTTTATTCATTAGTGTGTGTGTGTGTGTGGGGGAAGGTTTTCACCTTGCCTTCCTTCTCCACCATCTTTTTTTGTCTTCTCTATGGTATCCTTTTCAACAGGAAGTGAGATATGGGAGAAAGATAGAGAAGGAACTTGCCAGATACTTCCCTCTCTTAATGAGTTGTTCAATAAGCACCACTAACATCACTGAATTTTATCTCATTGGCCACTTCTAGTATAAAGGGAAATGTAATTTTTTAGTGGGGACATTGTTATCTCTAGTAAAATCAGGGCATTGTTACAAGAAAATATATATTGAGTAGTCAGCTAGTAGTCTTGGCCAATCAAACCTTTGTTATGATTTTTGTTTCTCTTTAGTTATAGCCTGTACTCATAAGGTCTAATTTGGTATGATTAAAGCGTTTTCATCTTTGGTTATATAATATACTCTTAACTCCAGCATGTAGCAATGAACATACTTGACATTTATCTCAAGAAAATTAATGGAAAAAATGAAAAATATATCCAATCTATTTCTGAAAAAGGTCTTCTAGACTCTGAGAATGATACCTAGCAGCATCTTTGTAGGTAAGTCACAGCATATCATTCATAAATTCTTGTTTGCAAGAATTATAAAGTCTAAGAAACAATGTAGAAACTGATCATCATTAAAGGACATAGTGGTAAAATCATTAGTATGATTTGATTCGTCAGATATTTTTCTCTGTTTATCATTAATCACTTTAGTTTCTAGGAACTTAGTTTGAATTTATAAAAACATTTTCCTAAGTAATTCAGTATCCTTAAATACTGTTTTCAAATGGACTATGTATAATTTTATCACATGTGACAACTTAAAGCCAAGTAACAAAAATCTTCAGGTTCCTTCTCAAAGGATTTTATTTTCTCACAAATGTCTTGTCTGATGTTTAGAGTTATAACAAAGTATTCATTTTCATCGCATGATTTTGATTCTATGTATAATATAATTTTAAGATTTTTAAATATTAAAGCCAAAGGAAAAGAGAATGAAAGAATGTTTTGAATAAGGTAGATATGTTTTTATGTTGAAGACCTTATTCACTAGGACTTAGCCCTTAGGATTTAGTCTGTCATGAAAGAAGGGTGAATTTAGGCTACATTCAAATAAGTAACACTGGCAAAGCTTATGCCCATCCGAGGCCTGTTAAGCCCTCTTTTCAAAGTGGTAAATTTCTATGTGTATTTCTCATCCTTCAGTTAGACTGTTCATGCATGATAATAGAAGGCTGAAGGGATTAAGACTCCTTTTTATGCCTTCTGATCCTGTATTATTGTGTGTCCAGCCATCCACATATTTCATTAAACATTCTTTTCCTAGGACATTGACAAATGGCTAGTATACGTATTTATAAGGATTTTTTTTAACTTTTTCTAAAACAACAGGTACACAAATATTTTACCAAGGCTATTATTAGGCAAATCTGGTAATTAGCACATAATCAAATAAATGAATACAAATCATTAATTGAGGTTATCAAACATTACATATTTGGAATCAATATTGATTTAACTTTATAGTTATGTCCCAAGCTATTTAGGTCTCATTATTTTAAATTTTAAAGAGATTAAAATCTTTTAAGTGTTTAATATATTCCTCACATAAAATAATCAAGATGATTGGAAATTTTTTTCTGTATTATGATTTTTAAATGTACAAGTGTCTTTCTACACTGTTATACTTTTTAGAAATTTTATAAGCCAATTTTTCATTTATATTATACTATCTACTATTGGGCTCTTGCCCCTCAAATATAATTTCTACATTTATTAACAGAATATCAGGAAGGAAACTTTGAGGTATTACATATGTTCTATATATTGATTTGAGTGCTCTTTACACATTTTTCTATTGCAATTTCATATATTCTACAAAGGAATGTAAAATTATATGATCTGAACACAAGATGTGTACATTTTATACATATCTCAATAAATTTTTAAAAGATAACTTTTAGAAGTTACTTTTGTAGTGTGATTTCTATGTAAAACAATTTATTGTAATTGCTAGTGTTTATTTTTAAGGATAGGGACTTTTCTGTTTTTAATTTTTGTATCCTTAACATTTAGCATAGTATCTGGAACATAATGGAAGCTTCATAAGTGTTTCCTCAATGAATCAATGAATGAAGAATCCATAGAGACAAAAAAGTTGTATTTTTTATCATTAGTTTACAGATACATGATAATGCATTGTTTTTAGCCCTGTCCTCAATGGGCTAACAGTAACATTATTATTTGTGTGAATTTTTCTTTTTTTGATCCTTAGTAATTATTTTTTTCAGGAAGTTGGAGCTAATTGATACTTTGAGAATTCTCCTAGTTTTTGTTAAAATATTACTTTGAAGTAATAGTTTTGCTAATGCTTATTCTCTTAGGCTTTTAAATATCTTGTTATCATAATATTAAACCTGAAAAGGCTTTGCTTTAAATGATATTTTTTAAAATGTCAAGTTTGTGGAAAATACCTGTTCATGTTATTTGTTTATCTATATTTTTATCTTATATGTTTAATTTTGTAAGTAAGTACTTATCATCTGTATTCCTTTAGTCCATCTATAAAATTGCTACCTCAGATTTAAAAACTTCACAGATTTCCTTATTGAAGACTGTACATGTTACTCTTAGGAGAACCCCTAACAATTTTACTCAGTGGATGTTTACTTCAGTCATAATTTGAAGTAGTTTAATTACTTGGCTTTCAAGTCTATGTGATCAGAAAACCTCTTGAGGTACACCTGGATACATATGTGAAAAGATAGGGTACAGAGAGAGATCAATGTACACCATATATGATGAGTAAGCAAAAGGAAAAAAACATTGTAAAGCCAGTGGTGTGGACTGTCCAAAGTGGGATTTTTCAAGGATGAGGAAATGGTTTAGTGGAGAGATTCAGGTCTTCATCTTTAAACAGAATGTAGTTGCTAAAAGGAGTGATAGAGTGATGGAATGGGAGAATATTTAAACTAACTTTATAGAGGAACTTAACAGAAGAATACAAAATCATACCTGTTTTTTAAGATTGTTCTAAGGATAAAATGAGATCATTTTTCAAAAATATTTTGAAAACTGTATGATATATAAATGTTTCTTCTTATTATATTTTTACTTTATTGGAGAAATTTTGAACTGAATTAATATAATATTTTGCTTAAATGTTTAAGTAGATTGGCATGTGTTATGATTATGAAGTTTTAATATATTCATAGTGAATGTTGATCACTTAACTGAACTTTTGAATAGTTCTGAAGAAAATGCTGTGAAACTTAATTCAGAAACTTAGTGGGGTTTTAAGTGTTTCTATTATAGAATTAGGATTGACTTAGAAGTATTATTTTGACCCACAAAAATGGCAGTTTTGCATAATTCTGTCCCACAGATCTGCTCTTACTGTTGTGGAAGCATAGGTTTGTTAAACTATAACAAAATGTAGGCAAGTAAGAAAGAGAATTTTGTTTCCTTACTAAATAGTGTCAATTAAAAATCTGAAAAAGATGACCTATAATATTAAGAACCAATTAGTAAAAGTCTGAATAGAGGGGTGAGTCAACTCAAAAATTAATAACTGCAGATACATTATTTTCAGTTAGACGTCTTGCACTTATTTTAAATATTATTTTACTTAATTCCACAACATTGTTAAATAAAAACATATCCCTAAGTTCAACTTTGTTTCCTCCTATTTAGAGAGATTTTGGTAATAGAAGGAAAAGTTCATTTTTGTTTTTTGACTAACTTAATGTTTTTTTATATGTTTCTTAATATTAACAATTATCTAGACTTTACACATGGGAATACTTTATTTGATGTGGTTTTGTTTCTTGATGATATCAAACTTGTACATTGATGTCACATTTAAACTGAATTTAATTCTGTGGATTTGGATAACAGTATGTTTCTAAGATCTTCATTTAATTGTCTTCAACTCTATCACTATATTATATGTAAAAGTACAGTCACAAAACATTTTTAAAAAGTCTATTTCCAACACAAAATTAAATTCCAAATTTCTTAATTATTTTTCAATACACGTCTATGTATGATTATATTAATATGTATGTGACTATCTGATTTCCTGATTTTAAGATTTATTTTAATATGATGACATGGCACCTAGTCACACATAACATTCATGAATAGGTCCTATAATTTTAAATATTTCAATAAAAGTAAAACATGCACAAAATTCTGAGGTTAACAATTAAATTGTTGACTTGATGTATGTAGATTATTTACTATTAGAAATATAAAATGGTGGAATAATGTGAAATATTTGAAATACCATAACAAAGTCATCATCCTAGTGTTTATTAATAGTCTTGTGGTACATAAAAAATTAAAGTTGTGATGTATTTTGAATAGCTAGAGGTTATGTCTAGATTTTTCAAGCTTCCATTAATCTAAATGCAGTGGAAAATAGCAAACCAAGTGCTGACTATGATCCATGTGAAAATATTTTCCCCCAGAGAAGTGTTTTTCTCTCTTCTGTGGGATCAGTAAAGATTTTGATCTGGTGGTCTGAACTATGTCATCTTTTTTTTTTTAAAGATAGTTTAAAAGTCATTTGCTTTGCTATGCGAATGAATTATGTGGTATTAAGTACTGCAGTAGCACCATTAAACATTATGTCATCAATCTTCTTAGGACGTGGAAAGGTCAGTGTCCAAAGAGCCATTTTTAATTACCATTTTAACTTTAAGATGAAGGCCATTTTCATTGTGTTCTTTTTTTTCTACAGCTGACTTAATCCACCAAAAAATAAAAGCCTTCTAGTACTACCCATGCATATCCAGCCAAAATCCAAATGTTAATAGAGATTGTCTTTAAAATACAGACAGAGCTGTCTCCAAAATTGGAATAGTAATATTAATCACCATCAAGTAGCTAAAATATAACCACAGTATTAAAATTTGCTGGAATTTCTTGGTTCTATAACAAGCAGAAATATCATATTATGTGGTTTCCTGTTCAAAAATAAATAATCTCTCTAACATGTAATTTTGGTAATAAACATAATACTAAATTTTGTATTCTCTTATAGAAGTCACAATTGTTTGTTTGTTTGCCAAGAGACTTTGGAGGGGAATTGAGGAGAAAAAAATAGAGAAAAAAAAGAAAGTAATTTCTTTTTAGTTCTAGGTCAGTATTCCAAATGAAAAATAATATTTTCTGTGTTGAGTGTTACCTTAAATAGACTATATATAATATTCTAAGTCAACTACTCTTTGATAAAAAAAAGTCAATTATATTTAAAGGCAACCGAATAGGACTGATCTCGATTATTCTTATATTTCTTTGATCAGATAGAGAAACCATGTCACAAAAGAGATATTCCTGGTGTTTTGTTATTTTCAGTGTATGTGTGTGTTGGAGCTTTTCTGATTCTTTTCTCATGTTTAATATAATCCAGTGACTGAAGTTTTTTTTTTTAAGTACTGTCAGAACCGCAAAGTAAAAGAAAAGACAAGAAACAGTAGTTAAGATAGATTTTGTATACCTTTCATACAATTTAGCGTTTTTAAAAGTCTGTTTCTAAAAACTCTAAATTCTAAATTCATATTTCAATACCTGATAATAGAAGCATTTCTTGTTTTGAAAATGACAGACTTGGAATTATGATTTAAATATAACATTAGGGATATCAGAACTAGCAATGCATAGCTAAAACTTCTATGATATTTAACTAACACAAAAGTATTTAAAGAAATGTGGTGGGTGATTGTGAAATCTAAGAAGTTAAAAAGCAAATACTCTATATAAGCCACATTAATCTATTCACTGTCTCTATTCCTATATCTGAAATTCATGTTTCTTTCCTTGCTTAAATATATCTTTTATCTAAATATCTGTGAACTTCCTGTATCTTACATATATATGCCTTTCCTGCTTAAGCCAGCTACTGAGGAATAATTTGACGTAGACCCGTTTTAACATACATTACAAATCATATTACGGGCTCTCTTCTTTTTACATTGAACAAATTTAGGTAAAAGTAATTTGGTGACCTGTTATGTTAAATTCATATTCTTTCCAGCCCTAAGTCTTGTGATGTAACCATTGCAAGCACTCACAGTACTTAAATGAATGGGAAGAGAGGCATGGTATAAATAAAATAAAGTCAAACACTAAGAACCTCTCCTTTGCAGAAAGGGCACGATACAATGAAGATAGGTCATCAGTGTATAAATGTGAAAATGAAGGTATATTTTAGGTTGCTGACACATTTAAAAAAAAATTATTTAATGATTTGAATTGTAAAGAAAAAAAGTAAGCTACTACTTGATGTTAGCAATTTAGCAGTCGTTATTACATGCTTCAAGAGACTGGAGATTCTCAACTATTTTTTGGCTTAATATAGGCCATACTTGAATAATCTTTGTGAGAGAATGGAAAAGAAATTTCCTATCATTCCTGATGGATTTAACCAAAAGTTTAATTAAATAGATTTTAATCAGCTAATTTAAGGAATATAAATGCAGATCTTTAAAATTAATGGTAAATGTGTCCTGTCCTTGAAGTGAATAGAATCATGACAGAAGATGAAATACCTAAAGAAATGCTGAGGCCTCTGGGCAGCACCTTTCCTGAGAGTCAATAAATATCTGCGTGATTTTTGGTGATTTTCTCTTACAAGCCAAACTTGCTATTAATATTATATCTGAAAAGAGTTTCTCTAGGGAACATATTGAACAATGCAATCCTTGTATTTATTCAAAATATGTTTGTTGAGCTCTTACTGTGTCAGGTACTGTTCTGAGTTATGGGAGAAACTTAAAATGATAAATCAAAGACTAGTGAGGAGAGAGGAATGAATAGGCAGAATATAGAGTATTTTTAGGGCAGTGAAATTATAGTGGTGGATACATTCATGTCATTATGTATTCATCCAAGCCCGTAAAATATATAATACCATAAGTGAATTTTAATGTAAACTGTGGTCTTTGAATGATAATGATATGTCAACATAGATTCACTAATGGCAACAAATGTGGGAGAGAAAGAGAAAGGATATCCCCATATTTTTTATACTGTACAAATGGAATAGATATGGAGAAGTTTGAAGGAACAGGTTTTGAAAGCATATCTATCTGAATATATATGATATGTGGTATGTGTGTGTGTTAGTTAACCCATGTACATTAATAAAATAAGATGTTTTTGGATTCTAAAATCAACTCATTTGTAGAATGGGAAAATTAATTTATTTATCTTATGTACTTACTGTGAGAACTAAATGTGTTACATTGACAATGCTTAGGATAATGCTGATATCAGTAAATATTTGCTATAATTATCATCAGAAAAAAAAACTGTATCCTAAGTTATTGGTAATAGTAGAGCCTACTAGTGAAATACCCAAATGGAAAGATAGTGGAATTTTCCTTCTAAATTAGTAATTAATTAATTAATTAATAATAAATAATAAATTAATGGGTTAAGGAAAGTGTCTCAAAAATACAAATTCAGTCCTAACACTTCCCACCAGTGTCACCTTAGCAAGTTGCTTAATGTGTTAAGTCCTTAGCTTTCTACCTACCAAACAAGGAAAATCAGAAAACCTTTCTGATAGAGCTGTTATGATAATTTAAAAGTTATTAATTTAAAACATCTGAGTACACAATCTGCACATAAAAATAAATATTTTATTAACTAATTTTACTTAAAACTGTCAGCTAAATTTCACATGCTACTAAATTGTATGTTTTATTACATATAAAGAGCTATGTAATACTAACTTCCAGAGGTGCTTTCCTAACCTGTTAGGAAGTTGTGGAAAGATGGATAATGCATTCCAAAAAGGCATAACAGTAATATGTAGCAAATACAAGAGGGAAAAGTAATATTAAAGTAACATAGTGTCTGTTATTTCAAAATCATAAAGAAAGTGCCACACTATCACTGAAATGACAAAATTGTGCAAGGAGTCTCTAGGTTTAATGTGTAGAACATAGAGATACAAATAACCCATTAATCAGGCAGAATTCTGTAAGCAGTGTTAGTTCCATGGTCTTGCTCACATTAGACATCACAACGGTAACGCAAATCAGTAAGACTCACTGGAGCCCCACATCTAACTTTAATAGTAACTGAAGTGGTTCTTTAGTGTTAACTGTGTAGCATTTGTTGAGAATAGCGCTGTACTGAGAAGCATGTATCTATGTGGATATGGTTAAATAAACTCCATACTGTTTTGTTTCCATAATATCAGTATTTTTCTGCCAGCAATTTTGTCCTCTGTAAGCTGTGGCTATAATAGGGAGGCTGTCCAAGATACTTGATGACTAAGAGTCTTTCTGCCTAGAGTCAACTGAAAATAGGTTCCTTAATTTCCTCAGCATCATGCTTTTACTGTGTAACATTAAGCCCTTCCCTGAACACATTATGTTTATTTACTTACTGTCCAATATCATATCATACTGGTTATGTAAGAACTTGAGGGAATATCAAACATGCTATTAAAGTCAACCTAAGGTTATGTGGAGTTCACAGCTAATAGGAAAGGATACTGTAGTTGGCCCTTCCCCTCTCCTTCATTTTCACTCTGATATCTCATGTGAAGTGCTATTACTGCCTTTGTACAATTCATAGTGCTGTTTCATTTTCTGTTTCCTGGGAACCAAGAAATAATTTAATTATTAGGAAAGAGAGAGAAAAACTGCTTACTTTCCCCCAAACCCAAACTGAACAACATATTTTTGTGGGCATGGAAGTCTTTGGTACTGAACTATAAACCCATATAGTTTGTGGAGATATGGTCTACAAATGTAATTGTTTGAAAATATTAGTGCATACTTGTGACACTATAGGATTATAGAGCATAGAGAAATATAACCTGTTCACATATTTAATGTTTCTTCTTCTGCCTTTGCATAATGGGGAATGATGGAGGAGAATGTGGGTAGAAGTTCTTACCAATTTGTTTTGAGTGGGAATACTAAGCTAATGGATACAGATAATACTAATCTGTGGTCTGTAAAACCAAAAAATGCCTTGAAAATTTTAATTTAAGCCATTACAATTTCATAAAATTCATTGTAATTGTTACTTCACTTGCATTTTCTTAATATTCCTGGAAATAAATTATTTGGTAAATTTCATTCTTTTTTTTTCTCTCCCTTTATCTTCCTACTCCTTCTTAGATATTTCAGTGTCATAAAATTTGGGGTCGTTAGGTTAACCAATCTCTCATTTTGCAGAGGAGAAAATTGTTTCAATGTTGATTCATGAAACAGTTTCATTTACCTGCTCCGTGGTAGAGCTGAGCACAAAGGCAGTTGTCTTGATGAAATCGTGGATGCTTCAGTCTTCTACATTAATCTATACTGCCTGTCCCTTTAATATTCTACAGTTACCTCTGATTTTTTTTTTTGTCTAGAACAGTTATTTTTATTCTTAACTTTCATTCTAAATGAAGTGTCTCTTCCTTAAGTATTCCAGGACATCCGTCTAACTGATTGAAATAATTTACAGTTGAGATGTGAAGGCTTTCGGCCACTCAAAGCCACTTAGATTCAGTTTGTGGCACTATTTAATCATTTTTCTTAAGAATCATTAATGAAAATAAGTCTCTGTTAGTGGAGTGCGCATTATATATGTGTTTGAGTTGAAAGTTTGCTCTCTATTATTTCTTTATCACTCCAGGGAATCATTCTTTGACTTCCTCCACCCTTTGCTACTTTTCTGTGGTGAAAGACTCTGGGCATGAAAGGACAGAAAACAAAGCTATTAGCTCGTCTTGGATAACATATGGTAAAGGAAGGACAGCTTTAAGATGAGTGTTTTACAGAGATCAAGGAATTTAAATATTTTATAATGAAAATGGAGTAACAGGTGGCTACTGTTCAAATCTCAGAAGGTAGAGGTAGGTTTACTTTTTTAAGATACAGATTAGAACCTAAGGGCAGCAAGATTGGGTTGGATTTTAGTGGATTTTGGGAAAATTAACCCTTCTAAGGAGAAACAGTGGTGGACTGAGTTCTTGCAAGCCTTACTGGAAAGGTTTTCTTCAGATAAAAAACATATGCAACCCATTTTGCAACTGGGCACCAACAAAGTACTCCCTTCATGCACATGTGCAGACTGCTGCTCTCCAGAGTTTATGAATGTGTATAGATCGATCAATCTGTCTGTCTATACATACATACATATTATGAGTATGACTTTTAAGTAAGATTGGATTTGGATAGCAAAACACAAAAGAAGGGTATCTTTGTGAACAGACCACAGACCTACATGGGTGGAGTGTTTTCTCACTTGTAATCATTTAATAAATTGTGTTATTTATCTTCATTTATGAATAGTGAGCCTAGCTGATTCTGAAACCTGCCAACCATTACCAAAGAAAATACTTTAGTCTCAAGGTTAAATAGATGCACTCCCAGAAGTAGCCTGGTAAGTAGGGGGAGTGGGGGAATGGAAAAGATAAAAGAAGAAATAGTCTTTTATATTCTGATATACTAGTATATCTAAATGTACAAATGTTAAACTACATTAATCACCTAAGATAAAATGATTGAATCTAACATAGCAATCTATGTCAAAAGTACAACACTTAAACAGATTTCCTTCTGCCTTCTTTTTTAAATAGTTATTTTGATGGAGAAGGCAGTCTTCTTTGAATTTAGCATTTAAAAGTCTTGAATCAAAGAATTGCTTTACAGTTAGGAAATTTAAGAAAATATGTCTTTTAAAAATGTGCTCATAATTATTTTTTTGTTATAGAACCAGTTGAGACATGACTGTCTGTATTTTAAGAATTTCAACCTAGATATTTTGAGCTCAGATTTTCACATATATGTGAAAATAAGTCATATTTTTAAGATCCTGCCTAATACCTAATTGCTGTGTTTTAACTTTATGCAGCATTCATTGGCAGTTGTGCCTGATGAGCTATTAGAAATGTATAAATCATATAAGCTTATATCAAGAAATACTGAAAAAAAATGGCAAAGCAAGCATGTCAACATTACTAAATATGGATCAGGGATTGAATGCTGTTGATAGTAAAGTAAATCATGATATCCCCCTGATGTCTTCCCAGTGTTACACAAATATTTAGGAATTAAAGAGACCAGTGCTAAGAACATGGGATTAAGTGGTACATATATGTCCCCAAGAGACAGAGATGATTTTCAAGAATGACAGATTAACTTTGAAATATGGGTAAGTTTTCATAGAGCATTCCTTCTTAAATTTGTATTCATCAGTAAACTCTGGGGAATCCCTTTCTTAATAAGGCCAGATCCATCAACTACATTATGCAATGTTATAGTATTCACTGTTTATTTGTTAATAAGTATGTGGAATTACATTCTGACCCAGTAAATACAGGACTACAAACTTACATGTTTTCCTCTTTTGTACTTTGTTTACAACTAGGGTATAAAGTTTCCAAGTCAGCGAGGAGTATGTATTTTTGTATGCAACTTTCATGACCATGCATTAACTGAAGTAAAAGGTAAAATGTTTATTTAAAAATAGTATACAAATGTGTTAGTTTGGAATTGATTTAAAATTTAATATCACTTTTAGACAATTGGCATTTTATGATATTAACTCTTCCTGCTCTAGTATTTTGGGTATTATCACCAATAAAGTATCACACATCAGGTGGCTTAAACAACAGAAGTTTATTTTTTCAAAGTTCTGGAGGCTAGAAGTCCAAGATCAATGTCAGCTGGTTTGGTATCTTCTGAGGGCTTGGCTCAGACCTTGGTATCTCCTTGGCCTGCAGGTGGCCACTTTCTTGCTGTGTTCTCAATTTTTTTTTCCTCTTTGAGCTCGTATCACTGTATTTGTTTGTCCCAATCTCCTCTTCTTATAAGGACACCAATCAGATTGGATTAGGATCCACCCAAAGGGCCATTTTAATTTAATCACTTCTTTAAAGGCCCTATATCAAATACAGTCACATCTGATATACTGCAAGGCTTCAGCATGTATATAAATTTCGGGGGAGGCATGATTCAGCCTGTATTCGTTCTTTAACAGTTCATATCACTTTCTTGAGGAAAATGTTTCCCTCCAGACTAAGTCAAATTCTCTGTTGTGTACTCATAAGTAACTTCTAATACTCTGTGTCACTTAGCACAATAGTATCTAAACAATTGTACATTTAGTTTTTTTAAAAATGCCTATTATGTTTAAATAGCCACGTTTTCATTATATCCCTAGCACCTCACATTGCCTTACACATAGTAAGAGTCCAGTAAATACTAGTTGAATGAACACATTTTAATTACTATAATTAGTATAATTTTTCTTTGCCTTGCATTTTTAACAGTCCTTTCTCATATACCATATTATTTGACCTTCAAATAAGACTGATTAGGTAATACCATTACTTCATTTTGTATATAAAGAAAGATAAATATTATTCAGTAATATTATAGAGTAAGTCTGTTAAGGATATCTGTAAATTAGATATTGTAACCTGAGTCTCTGAACCCAAATGCCTTGTACTAAGTAGGGAGATGGCATAATAAAGGAAATGTCAGTATCAAAGACAGCAAAAATATCATAAAACAAATTTTAAAAAAAGGAAGAAATAAACACAGATAACATACCTAGCAAAGCAACTTGAGGAAGTACCTGAAAGATGAGAAATAAAAATGTTGGAGAAGGTTTTAAGATTACAAAGGAATCAATGTTGTAGGTCTGCACAACATGCTTTAATAAAAGTGTAAGCAAATGGGAAATGTAATAGCACATATATCAATGTGGAGAGCATATCAGTTGAAGGAGAGGAGAGGTTAATCTCAGTTGCATACATATGGTTCAGTATAACAACAATTATTTCTGTTACTGCTGCTGTTCACAGAATTGGCATCATAATCTCTTGATACTTGTAGTCATCCAGAAACAAAGTATAAAGGGTAATGTGAAGATGATCATTGTCAATATGTCATGGGGGAGAAAAGGATTGAGAGGCATGAAGCTGGATCAGCTGGTTCTGGTGTCCTGGTCTGGACTCAGCCATGACTTAGGTCACTCTTGGACAGATTTAGACACAAATTGTTGCCCCAATGTTTTTCATGTAATAATAGCATGAATGGTCAAAGTCTTTGAAAAATCATTTAGATCTGTTTACTGACCCCACTTTTTATTAACTGCAATCTTGCTTGGTTATTTCAACTCTCTAAGATTCAATTTTTTCATCAGGAAACAGCGATAACCACAGTACCTACCAAAAACAATTATCGCATTGGTTAAAATAGATAATGGATATAAAATTCCTAGATATCACTTGGTTCACTAATTATTATTACACAGAGGGTTAAAAACAGCTAGCATTTTTCTTCTAATATATTACTCATAGATGTATAACGTTGCTCTTATTTCAGGCAACATCGTGTCTTTAAGAAATGCAGTACCATTCCAGTTATGAGAGAGGAGCTCTTGAAAAAATGCACACAGTACACACAGTCGTATTAAAATGTTGGAAGTATTTCCCAATAAATTATCTGTTTTTCAATCATTTATCTTGTGGATAACTTCTGGTCTTATAATACATTTTGTTTTAAAAGTTAAACATGTATTTATAATATTATGCTCACTTTGTTGCATATTAACCATATGGGTGAAGTTTTGTTATTTCTTATGCAAGTAACTGATTTGTTCAGTAATCTGTGAGCAAAAAAACCTTTTTGTTTCTCTCTTCAGTTGTTGAAATTCCACCTCAATGAGGTAATCATTAGTTTGGAGTATACCTTTACTTGCTTTAAAAATCTCGTATAAATATTTAAAGCTATTAGAATATGCATTTTTTTCTTTTACATGTGTTATTGTTTTAAAACAATTTCTTCATTTAAGTTTCATTCCTTAACAATTTTTAGATGTGACTATTTATAAACTAATTTTATTAAAAAAGTAATATAGGCACATGGTAAATTTAGTATATTAATGATATAGGCTAACATTATATAGTGCTTAAACAGATGTCAAGCATTTTTTGCTGCCTTATATATATTAACTCATATAATCCTCATAATAACCTCAAAAGGTATATTTTTTTAATCCTAATTATATGGATCAGGAAACAGAGGCCAAATAAAATTAAATTACTGTCCCTAGGTCACACAGGTAATAAGAGGCATAGCCAAGATTTAAACCGGGAAATCTAACTCCGTAGTCTATGCCCAAACAGGTATGTAATGAAAACTGTCTTGTTCCATTTAATACTGCATAATTCTCCATAACATGAAGATATGTGTATATATATATATATATATATATATATAAATACATAATATATAATATATATAATAAATAATAAATACATATATGCATAAAGCTATATGTGTAGGTTTACACACATATACATACACATGCACACACACAAGTATATATACTACAGTCATACAAAGAACATATCTTTGTGTGTTTGTATTCTCATTTCAGATGAGTCATTTGAATATTACAGATATATATCATGTCATCTGAAAAATAAAAGGTAACTTTTATATCTTTTTTCTTGAGTACTTATGTGGCTTAACTTTCTTAAGTTTTTTAATTGGATAAAATTTTCCACAATGTTAAACAATCATCAAAATCTAGCATCTCTATCTTGGTCACAATCTTTTTTGGCATCACTTTAGTATTTTGGAATAAAATATGAGTTCTGAGTAGGATTTTTTAAAAATCATATATAAAATTTAATGAGTTTTTTTCAATCTATTTTACAGTGCATTAAAATTTGGATAGCTGCTGAATTTTATTCAGTATATACTTAAAATATATTTATACAATGATTCATTCTTATCACTTAACTTTTTACTGCAATAAAATACTTTTAGGGGAAATCTTAATACTGAACTATCCTTGCATTTGTGGCTGAATTTATATGACTATGTTGTGTTACTCTAATTCCCTGCTGAAATGATTTTTAGTATTCTATTTAGAATTATTTTTTGATCCATTTTATTTTTTTATTTTAGTAAGGGTATACATATTTTTTCATATCATTAATATAAAATCACATGGGCAACATTGTAGTTACTAGGTTTCCCCCATTATCAAGTCCCCACTACATACCCCATTACAGTCACTGTCCATCAGTGGAGTAAGATGCTATATAGAGTCACTACTTGTCTTCTTTGTGCTATACTGCCTTCCCAATGCCCATCCCTATGTTATGTGTGCTAATCGTAATGTCCCTTATTCTCCTCCGTTCCTTCACACGCATTCTCCCCAGACCCTTTCCTTTTGGTAACTATTAGTCCATTCTTGGGTTCTGTGAGTCTACTGCTGTTTTGTTCCTTCAGTTTTTGCTTTGCTCTTATACTCCATAGATAAGTGAAATCATTTGGAACTTGTCTTTCTCCACCTGGCTTATTTCACTGAGCATAATACCGTCTAGCTCCATCCATGTTGTTGCAAATGGTAGGATTTGTTTTATTCTTATGGCTGAATAATATTCCATTGTGTATATGTACCACATCTTTATCCATTCATGTACTGATGGACACTTAGGTTACTTCCATTTCTTGACTATTGTAAATAGTGCTGCGATAAACATAGGGGTGCATATGTCTTTTTGAAACTGTGATGCTACATTCTTAGGGTAAATTCCTAGGACTGGAATTTCTGGGTCAAATGGCATTTCTATTTTTAGTGTTTTGAGAAACCTCCATACTGCTTTCCACACTGGTTGAATTTGTTTACATTCCCACCAGCAGTATAGGAGGGTTTCCCTTTCTCCACATCCTTGCCAGCATTTGTTGTTCCTAGTCTTTTCTATGTTGGCCACCTGATGAGGTGATATCTCATTGTGGTTTTTATTTGCATTTCCCTGATAATTAATGATGTGGAGCATCTTTTCATGTGCCTGTTGGCCATCTGAATTTCTTCTTTGGAGAAGTATCTGTTCAGATCCTCTGCCTATTTTTCAATAGGATTATTGGCTTTTTGGGTGTTGAGGCATGTGAGTTCTTTATATATTTTGGATGTTAACTCCTTGTCGGATATGTCATTTACAAATATATTCTCCCATACTGTAGGATGCCTTTTTGTTCTGCTGATGGTATCCTTTGCTGTACAGAAGCTTTTTAGCTTGCTGTAATCCCATTTGTTTATTTTTGCTTTTGTTTCCCTTGCCTGAGGAGATGTGTTCAGGAAAAAGTTGCCCATGTTTATATTTAAGAGATTTTTGCCTATGTTTTCTTCTAAGAGTTTTATGTTTTCATGACTTACATTCAGGTCTTTGATCCATTTCAAGTTTACTTTTGTGTATGGGGATAGACAATAATCCAGTTTCATTCTCATGTATGTAGCTGTCCAGTTTTGCAAACACCAGTTGTTGAAGAGGTTGTCATTAAACATTGTATGTCCATGGCTCCTTTATCATATATTAATTGGCCATATATGCTTGAGTTTTTATCTGGGCTCTCTAGTCTGTTCCATTGGTCTATGGGTCTGTTCTTGTGCCAGTACCAAATTGTCTTGATTACTGTGGCTTTGTAGTAGAAGTTGCAGTTGGGGAGCATAATTCTCTCTGCTTTATTCTTCCTTCTCAGGATTGCTTTGGCTATTTGGGGTCTTTTGTGGTTCCATGTGAATTTTAGCACTATTTGCTCTAGTTCATTGAAGAATGCTGTTGGTATTTTGATAGGGATTGCATTGAATCTGTAGGTTGCCTTAGGCAGGATGGCCATTTTGACAATTTTAATTCTTCCTATCCATGAGCACAGGATGTGTTTCCATTTATTGGTATCCTTTAGTTTCTCTCAGTAGTGGCTTACAGTTTTCATAGAATTTTTTATCTATATTAATATATGGCATTAGACTGTAAACTTTTTCTTTTTCTGTTTAATTTGATATTAGGGCTTTGCTAATTTTATAAAATAATCTAGCAAGTTTTCTATCTGTTTGTGTTATAATTTGAATAACGGATTATCATGAGCTCACATGTTCCATAAAAGTGAATTGGGACTCCTCTATAAAAACCACTGATAATAATTTTGACTGTATGATATTGATTTTGATAGATTTTCACTTTTTGTTCACTTTTCCATACTTTGTAACTTCCATTTTATTTTACTCCTTTATCTGTTAGTTATTTTAAGGCATAATTATTATGTGAAAGAGGTTTTTATATTTATTTTTATTTTGCTGCCTGATCAGTCATAACTGAAAGTAATTTTTGGAATTATTTAAAAGTATATGTGTGACCAAATATGTGGTTGTTTTCTAAATGTTCATATCATCAAAGCTATAAGATTCTGTGAGTCAATAATCTGGAAATAGCAATTGGAAGAAGTTGTTAATTATTATTAAAATTACATTATTTTGATTTTTATAAAAAATAGTTAAATGGTATGCACAGGCAATGATTGTGACTGTACCACAATTTCATATCTCCTTTATCTGGGAATTTTCCTTTTATGTGTTTCATCTTTGTATTTGATAAGCATTAAAATGACTATTTTATCTTCTTTTAGAATTATACTTTTCATGATTGAAAGCTGCTTATCATTATTATCATTATTATTATTATTATTACTATTATTAATTTGACTCTGGGCTTCTATACAAATTTATCTGCCTCTAATATCACCATTTCTACACTCTTTTATACATTTTTTTGGTGTTTTGTTTTGTTTGCATCAGCCTGATATTATCATCAACCTCTTATTTACATTCTATCATTTGCATTTTTAAGTATGATTTTATAAATAGCAAATTAGTGAATTTCAACTTTGAAAACAATTTGAGTCTTTATTTACTTAACTTGCATTTATATTTATTGAAAAATAATGTTATTATTCCTTTCATCATGCTTATTTAAAACAATTTGTACTTTTCCTTTACTTATTTTTTTTGACTCAAGTTTATTTTAATCACTCATTCTTATAGCTATACTTATGTCTGTGTTTCTGTATGTAAATATCAAAATGAGAAATTCATTGCTTCCTTGCCAGGATGTTTGAAATGCCTAGTTTCCCTATCAAGATGAAACCTTAAACCTTAGTCCTGAATCTCTTTCTTTTCCAACTTCTGAGTCCTATTAAATAGTTTTATTTAAAGTATAGCCACAAACTATTAAGTCTTCCTATTTTTAACATATGTTTACTATGTTTTATGAATTCTTAATATTTATGTTGTAGATCTCAGTCACATTATCAATATATATTTAACTAGAGATCATATAAGATTTGTTACCTACCACTTTCCTGGTATTCATCATCTTTCTTTATCTTGATCTACTTTTTGTGAGATAGACGTAGTCTTGGATTAAGTATCTTAAGTAGGGAATAAGGTGGTAAATTTTATGCATTCATTGCATGTAAAAAATGTCTATCCTTTACCCTTTTATGAAAGTGATAGTTTGGCTGGTGCACTGAATAAGTTTAATTTTCCCTTATGAATACCCTCTACACCTTAAAAAAAGAAATTTTGTTTTGGCTTGCTCTGTGCTCTGGGAAGCTGTACTATATGGTCTACAGTAGCATTTTGCCATTTGGCTTCCTGAAGGGTTTAGCCAAGGTAGGATCACAAAATCAGGGTATTTTTTCTATGAGTTTTGTCCCTTTGGGGTCACTGTGGCCTAACTAAGTCCTTTGACTGAAGATAATAGCATCTTTCTTGAGGCCCTCTCCACACAGTTCTCTCTTTCCAGACTCCAGGAACTCTCTCATCAGCCCTTCTTACCCAGGAAGTAGTCATGCCCTGGGATATTGGACTATGCTTTGTGTTTTTTTTTTCTACATTCTACCTACACTTTTAAAAGTATCCCTTCATTAAAACTTGTACCATCTGAGTGTACCATGTAATTCTTGTTTAGGGCTTGAGTGATACAGTTGGGTATTTGGTTCTTCATATAGACCTAGCTAGTAGATTCTCTTCATGAATTATCAGGCATGAGAGAAACCATAGTAGGAATGAGCATGATGAATACACTCACATGCTTTCAGGAACCTTTGTTTTGAAGTGCAGAGGAGAAGGAAGACAAATAGTGCTCTGATTTCTTCAGGTCAAAATGTGGAGGGACAGCTTCAGTCTGGCACCATAATTCCTCTCTGGTGTTACAAGAACGAAGTAAGGAAGCAATCACCCTTATGCTGAGAGCATTCATTAGAGTTCTGTATCTAATTGCTGGCAACCATGAGACTGAAGGTCTTTACCTTGGACTCTGCTGGAGTGGCAACTCTCCAAACAGTGTTTCCCACAGTTTCTGTTCCCATATTCTTCCTGAAATCTTTGTCTTATTTGTATCTAAAATCTGTGGGTCCCCAAAATAGTCCATGGTAGCAGAGACAGAGATCAGAATATAGCCATGTAATCCTACAGCAAGCAATTCCCATGTATATATTTGATGATGAGAAAACATAGTAGTGATTGTTTTTTTGTTTTTTTTTTTTTACCAATAGGGCAATCAGAGATCACAAGATGTGATGTGTGTGGACAAATAAACTCATTTTTTTGTCTTCAAAAAAGGTGTCTTCTTCAACTCATTATCTGCTTTTAGGTGCATTATTCTGGTGCTCACTGTCATTACCAGGCCTTTTCATTCCAGTGGGAGCAGGTTAGGAACAGGGCTTCAGAATATGTCTGAATCAGTAAGAGTGATATTATTGCTGCACATTTCTATCCTATTAATATGCAAAAGCTTTTGTGCCTCCACAAGAGACCTTATAAAGAAATAGCTTAAGTATGAAAACACAGACTGCCCTCACAAATCAAGGAGATGGACTAGAACTATTATCACTGACTGCCAGTTTTGATGGTAATATTAATTGTCAAAATAATATCAAGGTCTTTCTTAGAGACTTTATTTTTGTTTTTCTCCCTTAAGTGATGCTCTGAATCATTGGTATTGACTTCTTTTTCACATATTCCCCTACAGAATTCAAGGGAGAATAGAACAAAAGAAAGAATTGGTAGCTGTTAACTAAAACTGGCATTCCGTTGTTTTTTTTTGAGAGGGCATCTCTCATATTTATTGATCAAATGGTTGTTAACAACAATACAATTCAGTATAGGGGAGTGAATGCTCAATGAACAATCATTAATCCACCCCAAGCCTAATTTTTGTCAGTCTCCAATCTTCTGAAGCATAACGAATAAGTTCTTACATGGAGAACAAGTTCTTACATAGTGAATAAGTTACATGGTGAACAGTACAAGGGCAGTCATCACAGAAACTTTCGGTTTTGATCACGCATTATGAACTATAAACAATCAGGTCAAATATGAATATTCCTTTGATTTTTATACTTGATTTATATGTGGATACCACATTTCTCTCTTTATTATTATTTTTAATAAAATGCTGAAGTGGTAGGTAGATGCAAGATAAAGGTAGAAAACATGGTTTAGTGTTATAAAAGAGCAAATGTAGATGATCAGGTGTGTGCCTATAGACTATGTGTTAATCCAAGCTAGACAAGTGTCCCGACCTGCAGGACTATCAACGGGGGTCGACGACCTGGAGGAGAGAATGAAGGGGCAAGGGACAAAAAGAACGGACAGCAAGACAGGATGTCTGATCAAGCTGACACAGTTTATTGTTTGCAGGCTCAATTTATACAGGTAGTAAGGAAGGGGTGGGTCAGAAGGTGATTGGGCCTTAGGTGGCGCTGGTGGGAGCGGAGAACACAGAAGAGAAGCAGGAAGTTGGCCATCTTGTGGGTGGGGGTTCGAGGGTGAGTTTTGCCCCCTGAGGCAGCAGGTGTTCTTAAGAAGCAGGATGTTGGCAGTATTAGTAGGTCAGTGGAAAGAACAGAGGAGGATGTGTTGCTAAGTAACCTGACTGCAAGGATTACCTCAATTTAGGCCATGGCAGGATTTCCTTTTGCTGTTGTCTTAAGGCTAACATTACTTAAGTTCTTTTTAGCTCACTCCCCACAGACAAGGGCAATCAAACATCCACTGATGCAGAAGATTTCTCTCAGAACAGGGGGGGTGAGGCTCTAAGGCTCACCTCTGTTGATCCCCAATTTCTCACCTGATGGCCCCCCTGCAACTGTGCCTGTCTTAGGTTGTTCCTTGCTTGAGGATATCTTACCCATCTCTGGCTAACCAGTCATCTTCCGGGGCCATACAGGGAAATGTAAAGTTGGTAAGTAAGAGAGAGGCCATATTGTTTGAAAAGGTTAGCTTTTTACTTCTTTGCAGATTTATGCCCTGTGGCTTCTATGCCCAGCATTTGTCTTGAGGTATCTCTACCACTTGGAGGAATTGTGATACTCGGTAAATTCGATATGAGGCACAAATTCTATTTAAGGGCTGTAATTAGGATGGAAGAAGAAAAGCTATAGAAGTAGCAGGCAGAAGAAAACATGGGAAGATTGATTATTTCTTTGACATATCTTCTTGTAGAGTAACTTCAGCATGTATAGATTTTAAACTACTAATTAAATTGCGCACACACATTAACATAATAGGAGTACAGTTACATAACCAAAGCAGACCTATAATTACCAGTCATCTCCAGTGAAACCAAGAAAACCAGTTAGGCACCTTATGCATTTGTGAAAACTTATCTATGATATGGTGGATATTGTCCAACTGAACTTGAACAGTCTGAGAGAAATCAGACAAATTAAAACAACCCATTCCTGGGGACTGTTCACATCCCATATGTTCTTTTAATAGCAGATAGTCTAGTTGTAAGATTTTGGAGCGTTACAACTTGCACTTCTCCTAATTCTTGGTTGAGTTCCAACAGTATAGATCCAGTCAAATTTGTTGTTTTACTGTGTGCACAGGCCAGCTTAGATATCTCCTTCTACATTCCAATGGCAAGTCCAGGAACCGGTGGGATGAATGCAGCCACAGCTGTAGCAACATCTGGATCTTTGTTGAGGTTTTTTGATGACCATCTTCTGGTATGAGTCTTCCAGAGAGTGCTGATGTTGGAAGTTCTTCTTCATATTGTAACTTAGTTCATTTTCTGGGTAGACAAATTAGGCTTTGATCCTCTGTATAAACACAAACAAACCCTTTGCCTACACTTTGATATGCACTTTATACCATTGTGTAGAATTCACTGGAGGTAACCACACAGGAACTGCTTTTTTTTTTTTTTCTTAAGAGAAAGGAATATTATCAGAAAAATGTACCTCCATAGACTCTTTAAGTGATCAAAATTAAGGATATTTAAAGCATGCATTAATCATTGATTTACAGTTAGTTTTATCCTATCAGGGAGTAATCCCCCTTTTCTTTCTTTTTTTTTGTTATCATTTATCTACACTTACATGATGAATATTATGTTTACTAGGCTCTCCCCTATACCAGGTCCCCCCTATAAACCCCTTTACAGACACTGTCCATCAGCATAACAAAATGTTGTAGAATCACTACTTGTCTTCTCCATGTTGTACAGCCCTACCCTTTCTCCCACCCCCCATGCATGCTAATCTTAATACCCCCCTTCTTCTCCCCCTCCCCTTATCCCTCCCTACCCACGCATCCTCCCCAGTCCCTTTCCCTTTGGTAACTGTTAGTCCATTCTTGGGTTCTGTGATTCTGCTGCTGTTTTGTTCCTTCAGTTTTTCCTTTATTCTTAAACTCCACAGATGAGTGAAATCATTTGGTATTTCTCTTTCTCCGCTTGGCTTATTTCACTGAGCATAATACCCTCCAGCTCCATCCATGTTGCTGCAAATGGTAGGATTTGCCCTCTTCTTATGGCTGAGTAGTATTCCATTGTGTATATGTACCACATCTTCTTTATCCGTTCATCTATCGATGGACATTTCGGTTGCTTCCAATTCTTGGCTACTGTAAATAGTGCTGCGATAAACATAGGGGTGCATCTGTCTTTCTCAAACTAGATTGCTGCGTTCTTAGGGTAAATTCCTAGGAGTGAAATTCCTGGGTCAAATGGTAAGTCTGTTTTGAGCATTTTGATGAACCTCCATACTGCTTTCCACAATGGTTGAACTAATTTACATTCCCAGCAGCAGTGTAGGAAGGTTCCCCTTTCTCCACAGCCTTGCCAACATTTGTTGTTGTTTGTGTTTTGGATGGTAGCCATCCTTACTGGTGTGAGGTGATACCTCATTGTAGTTTCAATTTGCATTTCTCTGATAATTAGCGATGTGGAGCATCTTTTCATGTGTCTGTTGGCCATCCATATTTCTTTTTTAGAGAACTGTGTGTTCAGTTCCTCTGCCCATTTTTTAATTGGGTTATTTGTTTTTTGTTTGTTGAGGTGTGTGAGCTCTTTCTATATTCTGGATGTCAAGCCTTTATCGGATCTGTCATTTTCAAATATATTCTCCCATACTGTAGGGTTCTTTTTTGTTCTATTGATGGTGTCTTTTGCTGTATAGAAGCTTTTCAGCTTGATATATTCCACTTGTTCATTTTTGCTGTTGTTTTCCTTGCCCGGGGAGATATGTTCAAGAAGAGGTCACTCATGTTTATGTCTAAGAGGTTTTTGCCTATGTTTTTTTCCAAGAGTTTAATGGTTTCATGACTTACATTCAGGTCTTTGATCCATTTTGAGTTTACTTTTGTATATGGGGTCAGGCAATGGTCCAGTTTCATTCTCCTACATGTAGCTGTCCAGTTTTGCCAGCACCATCTGTTGAAGAGACTGTCATTTTGCCCTTGTATGTCCATGGCTCCTTTATCAAATATTAATTGACCATATATGTCTGGGTTAATGTCTGGATTCTCTGGTCTGTTCCATTGGTCTGTGGCTCTGCTCTTGTGCCAGTACCAAATTGTCTTGATTACTATGGCTTTATAGTAGAGCTTGAAGTTGGGGAGTGAGATCCCCCCTACTTTCTTCTTCTTTCTCAGGATTGCTTTGGCTATTCGGGGTCTTTGGTGTTTCCATATGAATTTTTGAATTATTTGTTCCAGTTCACTGAAGAATGTTGCTGGTAGTTTCATAGGGATTGCATCAAATCTGTATATTGCTTTGGGCAGGATGGCCATTTTGACGATATTAATTCTTCCTAGCCATGAGCATGGGTTGAGTTTCCATCTGTTAGTGTCCCCTTTAATTTCTCTTAAGAGTGAATTGTAGTTTTCAGAGTATAAGTCTTTCACTTCTTTGGTTAGGTTTATTCCTAGGTATTTTATTCTTTTTGATGCAATTGTGAATGGAGTTGTTTTCGTGATTTCTCTTTCTGTTGGTTCATTGTTAGTGTATAGGAATGCCACAGATTTCTGTGTGTTAATTTTTATCCTGCAATTTTGCTGTATTCCGATATCATTTCTAGTAGTTGTGGTGTGGAGTCTTTAGGATTTTTTATGTACAGTATCGTGTCATCTGCAATTAGTGACAGTTTAACTTCTTTACCAATCTGGATTCCTTGTATTTTTTTGTTTTGTCTGATTGCCATGGCTAGGACCTCCAGTACTATGTTAAATAACAGTGGGGAGAGTGGGCATCCCTGTCTGGTTCCCAATCTCAGAGGAAAAGCTTTCAGCTTCTCACTGTTCAGTATAATGTTGGCTGTGGGTTTATCATAAATGGCCTTTATTATGTTGAGGTACTTGCCCTCTATTCCCATTTTGCTGAGAGTTTTTATCATGAATGGATGTTGAACTTTGTCAAATGCTTTTTCAGCATCTATGGATATGATCATGTGGTTTTGTCTTTCTTTTTGTTGACATAGTGGTTGATGTTGATGGATTTTTGAATGTTGTACCATTTGTTTTTATAGTAAGAGTTATATTTTTGGGGATCTCATTATTCTTCTGTGACCATAAAAATATGATGTAATTCAAGGGTTTTCCTAGAGTCCTTGTTAGATACCATGCATATTTTTTAATACCACAATTTAAACACACCTACAATTAAAGACCTAATAATAAATACAGATAATGGTGTAAAACAGCAATGATGGGAAGAAAATACATGATTCTGATGTCACATTCATTTTATCTTTTCCTAACAGTGGATACTCTTCCTAATAGATAATGTATGTGTTTTGAGCAAAAATTGTATCTCTGGGACTTCAGGAACCTCTCCAACCAGTCCTTGGCCCTTCCTTTCATAATTACCTTTACTGTGTCTCTGCCATGTTAAATTCAAGTGAAAGGATTTTGGGAGCATTTTTTTTTTTTACTTCCTTCCGGAACCCACTCACATGTGTTTGCCTTGTGTTTAAGGGAGTCTGCAGGTATGCAAATTACTTTTATTCTATCCGATGCTCAAAATGTACAATATTACAATCGTAGTGCACTTGTTTTTTAGGGCTGCTCTAAAAAGTATGACAAACTGAATAGCTTAAAACAGCAGAAATTTATTCTGTCACAGTTCTGGAAGCAAAAAATACAAAATAAGATGCTCCCAGAGCCACACACCTTTCCAAGCCTCTAGGGATGGATTTTTCTTTGTTTCTTCCATCTTTTGGTAGCTCTAGGCATTCCTGGGTTTGTGTCTGCATCACTACAGTCTCTGACTCTTCACATGGTTGACCTTCCATGTCTGTGTCTTCTCATGGTGTTCTCCTCTCTGTATGTGTATATATTCAAATTCCCTATTGTTTTAAAGGCATCAGTCATATTACATTAAGGCCAAGCCTAATGACCTCACCCTAACTTAATAATATCACCAAAGATCTTGTTTACAAATAAGATCACATTCACAGGCATGAGAGGTTAGGTGTGCAGCATATTATTTTGACAGACACAATTCAACTCATAATGCTTGGCTTATTTCTTTTGTTTATAGGCATATACTTTGTTATCCTGTTAAATGCATCATGTGGCAAAATATTCTATTTAATGATTATTTTATGTAACTTTTCAGAATGAGTTTGGTTTGGAGATAAGCATTACCAATTTTTGCCTTAGTGCAAAGTAGTTATAGTTTTAAGGATTAAAAATTATACCAGCTTCTAATACTAGGGATTTATGAACTGATGCCATATTATTTATGTCATATTTTAGACATAAAAAGCTGCAGAGGATACTGTGGTCTAGTTTGCTTATAAAATAAGAAATGAAAGGTTAAATTATTGGGTGATTTTTCTATGGGCACACAATCTAACATAAAAGAAAAACTTAAGGTATAAATTTTAATAACTTATTTTTCCTTTTGAAAAATAAGTTATATCCTTTATTAGTATTATCCTGTAATACTGCTCTAATACTGTATATCTTTAGTCATACATAAGTTGAGATTGGGAAACTGAGAACTCAAAAGTTCCAACTATTGTGTAAGTTAATTAATATATCAGGATAGCTTTGTGAGTTTCCAAATGCACCTACATTTGGGGAAGTACTTATAGTTTATTCATAAGTGTCCTAGTTGAAGTATACTTTGTAAATAAGCTAGAGTGTAAATTTAATAACTTAATTTAATAATAATTTTAGCCTTATAGCTACTAGGCCAGCAGTTATCATTTAGATGAAAACCTGATGGGAATGAAAATTTCCATTACTCAACTTTATTTGGTTATCTGTTCTGATCTAACCTCTATTAGTCAGACTGTTAATACTTCTTCTGATTTTATTATGTCTCAATGCTAGTCTAAGTGGTACTCTCAAAACAAGTCTATGAGGTATGTGCTATTACCTCCATTTCTACACATGATAAAAATGAGAAACAGAGATGGTCAGAAACTTGTTGGTGTTTATACAACTCATAACTACTGGAGAGCAATCAAGCTATGTCATCATATCTCTTTTACCAGATTTCTGTGTGACTTTTGGCAAGTCTTTTTATATCTCTTGGTATTAGTCATTTACACAAAAATAAATAAATAGAAGAAAAGGATTAAATTGGCATTTCTCATTTTTCCTCAGACCAAAGCTTCTCCTTTATATGAAAGAAAAATGAGCTGTGGTCAAATACTTTTGGGAAATACAGACATCCACCTTTCCGAGATTCTTAGTGCATCTTAGCATTGAGTCTCAGAATTTCTGTAGAAAAAATATTTCTTGCATTTAAAGTAATTTTCACAAATTTATTTGACCAACAATTTTTTAAAGTGTTACTATACTTCTACACACCAACTGAATGGCCAAAATCCAGAAAACACTGACAATAACACCGAATTCTTTGAGGATGTAAAATAATAGGTGTTATTATTCATTGCTGGTGAAAATGTAATATAGCCAATTTGGAAGACAATTTTGCAGTTTCTAACAAAGCTAAACACACCTTACCATATAATTCAATATTTGGGGTCCTTGATATTTACTTAAAGAGCTGAAAACTTCTGTCCACACAAAAACCTGCACATGAGTGTTTAAAAGCAGCTTTATTCATAATTTCCCAAACTTGAAAGCACCCAAGATGCCTTTCAGTAGGTGAGAGAATAAACTGAGACACATCCAGATAATGGAGTGCTTGGGGATTAAAAAGAAAAGAGTTATCAAGCTATGAAAAGACACAGAAAAGGATTAAAGATGGTGGCATGAGAGGAGAGACAGAGGCTTCCTCCTAAAACTGCATATAATATGAAAATATAATCAATACAACTGATCCTGAAAGAGCAACATGAAAGAGAACTGCACCAGACTGCATACACCTGGAGAAAAGAGCAGACTTCATGGAACAGGGTAAGGTACCAGAGCTGTGGCCCTGTGGGACCCAAGCCCTTCCACCACCCCAGCTCACTGGCTGGAGGAAGAGAACTGGAGCAGTGAGGGAGTGGAGGCATGTGACTGCTGAATACCTAACTCGGGAGATCTCTTTGGGGAGCACAAACCTACATTTCAAGGTGCTTTCATGATAATCTCATAAGGGATTGGAATCTCCTAGGGGATTAGAAAACTAAGACAGGCAGAATTCCTGGAGAGACTGAGATACCAGCTGCTTGTGGAAAGCAGGGATACATATCTGGCTGATCTGGGACAAAAAAAGGCAGGCAGTATGAGAGACTTCCTAACAAAGAAGCCCTTAGCAAGAGAGCTCCTAAAGGGGCAGGGATTGCACAGAACTTACTGCTCAGGAGAAAGGACAGGTAGACAAAATTGTCCCAGTGCACTCTGCCCAGCACACTGGGAGCTTTCACAATTTCCAGGTGCTCCAGCTCCCTGGCTGGCTACACAGATCCAAGGACATACTCCGTAATAGGCACCCTACTGCACTTTTCTCCCAGACAGCCCCACCTAGCTCGCAAACCGGCAAACCCTACCCTGGTATTAGGCCAGCCAAAGGGAAGATCTGTCTACAGCAACTACAAACACAAAGCATAGAGGCTTCTACCTGTGTGCTCGGCCCACTGGTTCAGGCAGTGGAGACAGGCATAATAGCCGGGAAGCAGGGAACAGCTCTTTCCTCCCCCAAGGCACCAATACCACTCTCCTGTGATCCCCGACATTGCTTCAGGGGATGAGCAGCTCCAGAGTAGAGCTTCTGGAACCTGAGGGTGCCATATACAAACATGAAATCCCAAAGGAATCTGATTCAGAGTAAAATTATTAATCCAACTCCTGAGAAAGATGACATGATCCTCATGACTCTTCCTGAAAGGGAGTTCAAAATAAAAATCATTAACATGCTAATGTAGGTATGGAAAAATATTCAAGGACTCAGGAATGAATTCCAGTTGGAGATCCAGTCGTTGAAGAGCACAATGGAGGGTATTAAAAGAAGATTGGTTATGGTAGAGGATATGATAAATGAAATATAAACTTGTGAAGAGGAATACAAAGAAGCTGAGGCACAGAGAGATAAAAGGATCTCTAAGAATGAAAGAATATTGAGAGAACTGTGTGACCAATCCAAATGGAACAATATTCACATTATAGGGGTACCAGAAGAAAAAGAGAGAAAGAAAGGGTTAGAAAGCGTCTTTGAGGAGTTAATTGCTGAAAACTTCCCCAGTCTGGGGAAGGAGATAGTCTCTCAGGCCATGGAGGTACACAGATCTCCCAAAACAAGTGACCCAAGGAAGACAACACCAATACATATAGTAATTCAAATGGCAAAGATCAAGGATAAGGACAGGCTATTAAAAGCAGCCAGAGAGAGAAATCAGATCACATACAAAGGAAAGCCCACCAGGCTAACATCAGACTTCTCAGCAGAAACCTTACAGGCCAGATGGGAGTGGCATGATGTGATTAATGCAATGAAGCAGAAGGGCCTGGAACCAAAATTATATTATCCAGCAAGATTATCATTTAAATTTGAAGGAGGGATTAAACAATTTCCAGATAAGCAAAAGCTGAGAAAATTTACCTCTTACAAACCATCTCTACAGTCTATTTTAGAGGGACTGCTTTATATGGAAGTGTTCCTAAGGTTTAATAGCTGTCACCAGAGGGAATAAAATGACAGTAAATAAAGTAGAACAGCTAATTACTAAGCAAATGCAAAATTAAATTAACTATCCCCAAAGTCAATCAAGGGATAGACAAAGAGTGCAGAATATGATACCTAGTACAAAGAATGGAGGAGGAAGGAAAGGGAGGAGAAACAGAAAAGAACCTTTAGATTGTGTTTGTAACAGCATATTAATTGAGTTAAGTTAGACTCTTAGATAGTAAGGAAGTTAACCTTGAACCATTGGTAACCACGAATCTAAAGCCTGCAATGACAATCAGTACATACCTATCGATAATCACCCAAAATGTAAATGGACTGAATGCACCTTTCTAAACACATAGAGTCACTGAATTGAATGGATAAAAAAACAAGACACATCTATATGCTGCCTACAAGAGACTCACTTTTAACCCAAAGGCATACACAGACTAAAAGTGAAGGGATTGGAAAAGATATTTCATGCAACTAATAGAGAAAAAAAGCAAGAGTTGCAGTATTTGTATCAGACAAAATAGACTTCAAAACAAAGAAAGTCACAAGAGGCAAAGAAGGACATTACATAATGATAAAGGGGTCAGCCCAACAAGAAGATAAAACCATTATAAATATCTATGTTCCAAACAGAGGAGCACCCACATATGTGAAACAAATACTAACTGAATAAAAAAGGGAAATAGAATGCAATGCATTCACTCTAGGAGACTTCAACACTCCACTCACTCTGAAGGACAGATCAACCAGACAGAAAATGAGTAAAGACACAGAGGCAATGAACAACACATTAGAACAGATGGACCTAACAGACATCCAAAGAACTCTACACCCAAAAGCAGCAGAATACACATTCTTCTCACGTGCACATGGAACATTTTCAAGTATAGGTCATATACTAGGCCACAAAAAGAGCCTCAGTAAATTAAAAAAGACTGAAATTGTACCAACGAGTTTCTCAGACCACAAAGGTATGAAACTAGAAATAAATTATGCAAAGAAAATGAAAAATCCCACAAACAGATGGATTCTTCACAACATGCTCCTATATAAACAATGGATCAGTGACCAAATAAAAACAGAGATCAAGCAATGTATGGAGACAAACAACAATAATTCAACACTGTAAAATCTGTGGGATGCAACCAAGGCCATGCTAAGAGGAAAGTATATTGCAATACAGGCCTACCTCAAGAAAGAAAAACAATCCCATATAAGCAGTCTAAACTCACAATGAAACTAGAAAAAGAAGAACAAATGAGGCCCAAAGTTAGTAGAAAGAGGGATATAATAAAGATCAGAGCAGAAATAAACAATATTGAGTAGAATAAAACAATGGAAAGAATAAATGAAAGCAAGATCTGGTTCTTCAAGAAAATAAAAAAAATAGATAAACCCCTAGCCAGACTTATCAAGAAAAAAAGAAAGCATACACATATAAACAGAATCAGAAATGAGAAAGGAGAAATCACTATGGATACCACAGAAATACAAAGAATTAGTAGAGAAAAATAATATGCTAACAAACTGGATAACCTAAAAGAAAAGGACAATATTCTAGAAAAATAAAACCTTCCAAGGCTGACCCAGAAAGAAACAGAAAATCTGGGAAGACCAATTACCAGCAACAAAATTGAATCAGTAATCAAAAACCTACCTAAGAGCAAAATTCCTGGACCAGATATCTTCACTGCTGAATTTTATCAAACATTTAGTGAAGACCTAATACCCATTCTCCTTAAAGTTTTCCAAAAAATATAAGAACAGGAATACTTCCGAACTCATTCTATAAGGCCATCCTCACTCATATACCAAAGCCAAGCAAAGACACCACAAAAATAGAAAATTACAGAACAATATCCCTGATGAATGTAGATGCAAAAATACTCAACAAAATGGTAGCAAACCTAATTCAAAAATACATCAAAAAGATCATCCATCATGATTAAGTAGGATTTATTCCAGGGATGTAAGCATGGTACAACATTCCAAAATCCATCAACACCATCCACCAATCAACAAAAAGAAGGACAAAAAACACATGATCATCTCCATAGATGCTGAAAAAGTATTGGACAAAATTCAACATCCATTCATGATAAAATTTCTCAACAAAATGGGTATATAGGGCAAGTTCCTCAACATAATAAAGGCCATATATGACAAACCCACAGCCAACATCATACTTAACAGCGAGAAGCTGAAAGCTTTTCCTTTAAGATCGGTAACAAGACAAGGATGCCCATTTTCCCCACTTTAATTCAACATAGTATTGGTGGTCCTAGCAATGGTATCAGAAAACACAAAGAAATAAAAGGCATCATCCAGATTGGCAAGGAAGAAGTCAAACTGTCCCTGTTTGCAGATGACATGATATTGTACATAAAAAACCCAAAAGAATCCATTCCAAAACTGTTAGATCTAATATCTGAATTCAGCAAAGTTACAAGATACAAAATTAATACACAGAAATCTGTGGCATTCCTCTACACTAACAATGAATTAGCAGAGAGAGAAATCAGGAAAACAATTCCATTCACAACTGCATCAAAAAGATTAAAATACCTAGCAATAAACCTAATCAAGGAAATGAAAAACCTATACTCTGAAAACTACAGGACACTAATGAGAGAAATTAAAGAAGATACCAATAAATGGAAACACATCCCATGCTCATGGATAGGAAGAATTAATATTGTCAAAATGGCCATCCTGCCTAAAGTAATGTACAGATTCAATGCAGTTCCTATCAAAATACCAACAGCATTCTTCACCAAACTAGAGAAAATTCTCCTAAAATTCATATGAAACCACAAATGACCTCGAATAGCCAAAGCAATCCTAAGAAGGAAGAATAAAGCAGGGGGAATTATGCTCCCCAACTGCAACCTCTACTACAAAGCCACAGTAATCAAGACAATTTGGTACTGGCACAAGAACAGACCCATAGACCAATGGAACAGACTAGAAGTCCAGATATTAATGCAAGCATATATGTCCAATTAATATATGATAAAGGAGCCATGGACATACAATGGGGAAATGACAGCCTCTTCAACAGGTGGTGTTGGCAAAACTGGACAGCTACATGTAAGAGAATGAAACAGGATTATTGTTTAACCCCATACACAAAAGTAAACTTGAAATGGACTAAAGATTGGAATATAAGACATGAAACCACAAAACTATTAGAAGACAACATAGGCAAACATCTCCTGAATATAAACATGAACAACTTCTTTCTGAATGCATCTCCTCAAGCAAGGGAAACAAAAGCAAAAATGAACTCATGGGACTACATCAAACTAAAAAATTTCTGTATGGCAAAGGACATCATCAACAGAACAAAAAGGTATCCTAAAGTATGGGAGAATATATTTGTAAATGACATATCCAACAAGGGGTTAACATCCAAAATATATAAAAAACTTACACGCCTTAACACCCCAATAGCATATAACCCGATTAACAAATGGGCAGAGGATATGAAGAGACAGTTTTCCAAAGAAGAAATTCGGATGACCAACAGACACATGAAAAGATGCTCCACTTCACTAATCTTCAGGGAAATGCAAATTAAAACCACAATGAGATATCACCTCACACCAGTAAGAATGGCCAGCATCGAAAAGTCTAAGAACAACAAATGCTGGTGAGGATTTGGAGAAAGGGGAACCCTCCTACAGTGCTGGTGGGAATGTAAACTAGTTCAACCATTGTGGAAAGCAATATGGAGGTTCCTCAAAATACTAAAAATAGAAATACCATTTGACCCAGGAATCCCACTCTTTGGAATTTAACCAAAGAATACAACTTCTCAGATTCAAAAAGACATATGCACCCCTATGTTTACTGCAGCACTTTTTACAATAGCCAAGATATGGAAGCAACCTAAATGTCCATCAGTAGATGAATGGATAAAGATGTGGTTCATATACACAATGGAATACTATTCAGCCATAAGAAAGAAGCAAATCTTACCATTTGCAACAACATGAATGGAGCTGGAGGACATTATGCTCAGTGAAATAAGCCAGGTAGAGAAAGACGAATGCCAAATGATTTCCCTCATTTGTGGCGTATAACAATGAAGCAAAACTGAAGGAACAAAATGGCAGTAGACTCAGAGACTCCACAAATGAACTAGTGGTTACCAAAGGGGAAGGGTGTGGGAGGGCATGTGGGGAGGGAGGGAGAAGGGGATTGAGGGGTATTATGTTTAGTACACGTGGTGTGGGGGATCATGTGGAGAACAGTGTAGCACAGAGAAAGCACACAGTGAATCTGTGGCATCTTGGTGCACCTTGGTGCACTGATAGACAGTGACTGCATTGGGGTATGGGTGGGGACTTGATAATATGGGTAAATGTAGTAACCACATTATTTCTAACGTGAAACTTTCATAAGAGTGTATATTAATCATACCTAATAAAAAGTAAAAGATATAAAAAAGACATGGAGAAACTTTATATGCCCATCACTAATGAAAGAAGCCAATCTGAAAAGGCAACATACTATATAATTCCAACACCTGAAATTCTAGGAATGGAAAAACTATTGAGTCAGTAAAAAAAAAAAAAAACATTACTTGCCATGGTTTATGGGGAGTGTGGATGACTAGGAAACTATAATGGTGGATACATGTCATTATACATTTGTCCAGACACACTGAATGTACATCAGAAGAATGAACTGTGATATGACCTATGGGCTGTGCATGAATGAGTATGATGGGTCAGTGCAACACATTATAATTCTCATCAATTGTAACAAATGTTTCACTGTGATGAGCAGAACTAATAATAGGGAAAGCTATGGGTATGTGTGAACAGGAAGTATGTGGAACATTTCTGTACTATCTTTACTATAAACCTATAACTGATAAAAAATAAAGTCTATTTTTAAAACTCAGATAAACCTTATTTTCCCCACTGTAGGTGGGTTAGACATTCCTGCTAATAAAATATGTTTTGAGGACATAGTTTAGGAAATTCTGAATTTAGATCCTCTAAATCTCTGTTAATCTCTTAAACTCCAATTATCCAGTATTTTAAAGAAAGTGATGTCTTCTTATTGACAACTTCTAGAGTTTATCCTTAAAAAAACTCTATGGAGCTCTTTTCCTAAGTTTTCAATTTCTCCCTTTCGTTTTTTTTTTCAATTCTGCACATAATAGTACTCTTTCTGTCTCTCTTTCTTATACGCACACACACACACACACACCAGACACACACATTTACAGGCATCAAAACAAAGCATATTTTCATCATAAAAAATTTCATTCACTCTCTGTGAAACTGACAAGTGATTTAAGATTCAGCTTTATGTAAACTCTTCCTTAAAAGAACTACAAACCTTCCCTTAGCACAAAGGGTTTTTTTCTAACATAAGAGCATTGGAGACTTGGTGATTATTTGGTCTTGTTTATATTAAAAGGTTATAGTGAGTGAAGCAATACAAAAACAAAATTATTTTCACCTGTTGCTCCAAACTTGACCTAGGTGCTCTTCCTCCAAGCTCCATAATATCTTCCGCTGACTCCTCTTCTAGTATGTGTCATGCTTAATAACTGGCATTTATTTGTCTGTCTCCACTATTAGGCTATATATTTTCCTTTACACTAAGTAACATATCCTGTTTTTAATTTATACTTAGCAGTAAGCATAATGACTAAGACCTAAGATATATGAGATTCTTTCATGTATACCCAAATATAGTTTGATATATTAATAATGATTATTATTTGGACAGCATTTTATAATTTATAGAATTACTTCGAATATTTTGTTTGATCTTTCAATTCATTTTGTAGATAAGAAAACAAATACTTAAGGGACATTAAGTTACTAACTCAAATGGAGGAAGTCATTATTGAAACTGAAATTGGAAGATGTATACTATTTAGATAGGTAGAAAACAAAGATAAAGTTATTTCAGAAAACAAAGATAAACAAAGATCATGAATAAAAGTTCAGAGGTGAAAATAGCTATGATACATGTTTTGAGACATGGAGGAAGGTTGAATAGAATATGGGATTTCAGAGCAATGTGTCAATTATTTGTTTATGATCTATAGAACCAACCGTCTTTTTTCTCTTGCAGTTATAATAGTTTATTTTGCTGCCTATGTACCCAATATAGCTCTAAATTTCAGGTTATATGATCATACCTCACTAAAGTAATTGCCTTAAAGATTTAAGATCAGACATTTCATTTCATTTGATCTTGTGGAAACCAAGCTGACTATTATAAATTTGGCCTACAATGGGAGTTTCTTATCAGTTTTTTAAAATTAATTACCTGTATATTGTGCACAGAGATGAAGAAATTGCTTACTTATTTTCAGAGCACTTATAAGGAAAAAAAATATTTAGGCAACATATATGTTGATGCAAGTTGCTACCTATTTTTGTAATGTTAGCATATATTCTTTCAGTGATGAATATTTTAAATGTGATATGCAAAAATTCCACAAACACTATCAAAGAAGTTTCAGTATCTGCACAAGAAATGGAGAAAAATTAAATGAGCAAAGGGAGTTGTAACTAGAATATATCTCAAATGAATAATATTTGAAGATTTTATACAAATAAAATCTATAACATGAAAGAAAAAGTACTAGCAAAACAGATGGTCATGAGACAAAACAATTAATTACACACACGTATAAATACATACATAAATACCTAACATTATAAATGAAAGAAAACAATGATAGGATATATTGTAAATGACTATACAGGTAGCAGTTATAAGAGGAAAAAAACTGTATGTGGACCATATTATTATAGCTTCAAGTTCTCTTTTAAAGGTAGTTTTTCTGCCTTGTACTTTTATCTAAATGTTTATAAACTTTGTGTTTGTGTATGTGTATTATTGTGTGGACAGCAGCATAAAATAAGTTATATTAAATATTGTAGTATGCAAAATAATAGCCCCCAGTATGTCCAAATCCTAATCTCTGAAATCTGGGAACTTGTTACCTACATGTAAAGGGACTTTGAGATATAATTAAATTCAGGATCTTGCCCAGAATGTAATTACAAGGGTCCTTATAAAAAGGACACAAAAAGTGTCAGAGCAGGAAAAATTTGAAATGCTATACTGGCTTTGAAGATGCAGAAAAATAATCCATGAACCAAGGAATGTAGGTGATCTCTAGATGCTGAAAAAAGCAAGGGAAAAGATTCTTTTCTGTAGCTTCCAGAAGGATCACAACCCTGCTGAAACACTGGTTTTAGTACAATAAGGCCCATTTCAGATTTCTGGCCTCTAGAACTGTAATATACATATGTTGTTTTAAGCCACCAATTTTGTGGTAATTTGTTACAGCATCAATAGCAAACTAATACAGATATCAAATATTTTATTTGCACCAGTGAGGTATGAATTCAAACCAGAATTTCTTATTTGGCCATAAGATAAGCATAGACAATTATAATGCTGACAAACCTTTTACCAGAATAATTTTAAAATATAAATAAACACATGTAGGGGATGGAAAATTTATGAAGAGAAATTATGTAATTGGGAAAGGTAACTTCTGTTCTGGAAGAAACCTTAAGTTCAAAGGAAGATAAAATTCTTATTTCCTTATTCCTGTTTTTTGTAAAATTTGTTTATAAACAGAGCCAGAGAATTGTGGAGATCAGTATACAAGAAATAACTGAAATGTTAGGTTCTACCTCATGTCTTACAAACACCATTCTTTTGAGATCATAGGACATGAAATCTTATAGTTACTTTAATCCAGAAAAATGCACACATGCTAATAGTGATAAACTTTTGCAAATGATTGTGAAATTGTCCCACATTGACCAACACTTAGGAATTGATATTCTCAGTTGGATAGAACTAAATATTTTGAGACAGTATTTTATTCCACAATAGATTACAGAAAAAAGTAAGTCATTCAAATGATATCTTAGTTCAGAACATTTTGGTCAAATAAATTTACAAATCAAATAGGATGTGAAAGTGAATTTTCCTTAATTTCAGCAATATTTTGCAAATGTATCCCATGTAGTATAGTGGCAGAAATTGCTCCATCATTTCAGCAAGTAAACGTGCTCTAAATATTAATATAAAATATTGTTGTCTCCTCAAAAACATGACGTTGTATTAATATTTCTCATTTATGCCCTTTAGGATGAATATTTTGAGAGAGAGCATTCATTAGTTCTTAGAATTATAAGTTTTAGTTTTCAATGCTAAGATTTTGAGCCAATATGCAAATTTAAATTAATATTAACTGAACTTTAGAAGTATAAAAATAGTCAGCAATAAATTAGTGCTGCATAAATAATTCTGAGGTAATCTACTCTCAACTAACCATACTGAAAATTTACTCTAAAGGAATGTGGAACAGAAGTTGTTAAAAATCCTCTCTAAGCCAAAGTTTAGTGCATACTAATATGCATTCAGTTATTTGTGAGATATAGTATTGAATATTCATTTAACTTTTATGGGCTACTTTTAAAAAGAGCTTGACTAGTTATTTTAATTATTTAAAGAAATCCCAGATTCTTAGGTTTGATGGAAACCTGGAAAATGGTTTTCTAGTTGAAATTGCGGCATTCCCTTTAACAATATTCCTGATAAATGTTCCTCTAGCCTCAGTCTGAGCATCATGAATAATTTCTTCCTTTATTCCACATTGGCCAACTGTACAGAAGCAGAACAAAACAGGATATTATTCTGAACTTGTTTTCATTTTAAAAGAGAGGTCAAGGTCAAGAAAGGCATTTAAGTCAAAAAGGAACTAGAACAGGTCACTGGAAATAATTTTTAGTTATCTTTAGAATATGTGTATTCAATAATATATTAACTATACTCAAGTCCTAGAAATACATATACATGAAATAGAGATGTGCACAGACATTAATATATAAAGATGCTCATCACAGACCTTCTAGTAACTAAAAATGAGAAAAACAAATATTAAAATATAGAGAATAATTCAAGAAATTAGAGTTTATCTGTGCCTGGGAATATATGTACACCTATTAATTGTTCAGAGGATATGTAATAAAATAGGAGACATTTTATGATAGAATAGATTTAAAATGCTAAAAACTATCAATGCTTCATGGAGAGAACATTAAAAATTGTAGTTAAAATGGCATATATTATTGTGTGTGTACACATGCCTATAGACTGATGCAGTTGTAGTTATAATGAAAGCAAAGCCATCATGAAGGAAATTAAGCTGGAAAAAAATAACAGAAATAAGAGTGGTTATTTGGGTGACATAATTATGGGCAGCTTTTTATTTTCTTATTCACATTTCATTCTTTTTTCAGATTGTCTGTGTTAAGCCTGCATTAATTTATAGCTTTATTCAGGAAGATATCAATTAAAAAGAAACAAAGCCTCATTTTCTAGTAATGTGATGAAACAATACTGATGATAGCTCTTCTACAGATAATACTTTGCCATTTAAAGATGGACTAATGGGGCAATTCCACTCTACCCCACAAAATTATCTTAAACTAAGCCCAGGAGTGGGATAACCAAGTATATCAAACAATTGTACATGTGTATGTATGTGCCTCATGTTTCTACATTTCCCTTTTAATTTACACTTTAATTATCAAATAAGAGAAGAAGTATTTTTGTATTGCTATTTTTGTACTCTGCCTCCTTTTCCTTACTCCCTGCCATTTGTTTTGCCCACTGTGTTATTGTCGAATCACATGAACTTGCATTTATAGATATTTCCTGCCTAATGTATTTTTCATTCTTTTGTTTCATTCTTTCTTGCATCCACAAATGTGTTGCATAGTTTATATTGTAAATGTACGCAAATACTTTTATCACTAGGTGTGGCAAAGAATAACTTTGTAATGCCTATATTTTCCCGACCTCACACATAGTAGGTATTAAACAAATGGTGACTGCTCTCTTTTCCTTTTCAAATATACATACACATATACAATATTTCATTTGATAGAAACTGAAAATTTGATAATTTCTCAATATTAAACATGATTTTAATGTCACTTTCTGTGATTAGTGACAGCTTTAATGTCACTCATTTTTTTATAATGGAATGATTGTTTAAAATATCCCGTATCCCATTTAATATTTGCTTCAACAATAGAAATTTGAATGCCACTTACATCTCTAAAAGAGCTTTTTTTTTAAATTGTTAATACATGTTATGGTCTTCTAAAGAAAGCTCTCGTTTACATTTATAACTCCTATTTTTTAACCACAGGTATTTTCATTTTCATGAATCAGCACACTGTAAACATTTACAAATTTGTCAATCTAAAAATGACTTGTTACCATTTTTCATATTAACAATGTTATTTATACCCATAGATAATGGAAGTCGTAAAACAATTATAGATACACAAGGTTATCTATAAATCTGATTCATAGACAGTCTTATAAATTCTTACCACAGTAAGAAAAATGGATGGCTGGAACTTATATTTCTGACTGGAACTTATATTTAGTTAGTTTCATATTATAAACTTCTATTGGGGAGGAATAAAATCTTCTGGTTCACCTGATACAATATCTAGAATAAATAAAGATGCATTTAGTTACTTACCAATAGTATCTGTCTTTCTGTAATACTCAGCTGTCCCTGAAAGAAAACACTGATACAACTTTAAAAATATCTTTTTCTAACTAGAATTGTAGATTTCCTCTGTATGTCTTTTAAATAGTAAAACAAATACTTTTATCTTCTCCCCATATTTATACCTTTCTTTTAGAAAAAGATAATTATCTGGTTTTGTGTATTTCATACATAAATTTCCATGTTTTAAAATATTTCCATTATTATCAGTAAAATAATTGCCTTCACTACTATTCTTTTGTATTCTGTATGTTTTGCATGCATTAATCATCATGTAGTGGAAAGCAGATTATTTACTTAACTGTCCATTCAGTACCCGTACACTGAGATAAACTGAAGTTTGTATGATATCATTAACCCCCAGATTTACATATATATGAACCCAAATAACCAGATATTTGTAAAAAGCAAATGGACTCTGTTTCCTGTTTTTTTTTTCCTAGAGGCCCAGGATTGTATTGACAAAGCTTAAAAATGAGTCAGGATCTTTGACCTATGTGATTTTTCCCATGACTGGTACAAATGAGAGTAATTACATTTTAGATTATCGTTACATTTTGTGTAAGACATAAACTACATAAACTGTTGGCAGTAAAGACCATGGAACATCTGTACAATCTCCATGTGAACTATTATTTTACCAGTAGCTTATTATGAAGTCTGATTTTCAAATGAATATTTTTATCATATGACTATCATCATTTTCCCAAGAAAGGAAAATAGTTATTCATTATCAGTGAATGATAAACATGTTAGTTTGGAAATTTTTAAAAAATGTCAATTTGATTTACCACTATAATACAGGTTAGAAAAAAATCCTTACACAGTGAAAATGATCTGCCAAATCAGACAAATCAAAAATAGTGTAACAGATTTAGTTAAAAAATTCTTTCCATAAGTACTGTGGTTTTCGTGGTAGAAACTCTCTTCCTTAAGAAAATGGAAAGGTATTTGGGTTCAAAGTTTAGATAAACAAAAGGATACAAACTTAAATATAGAAATGCAAAGGTAAGTCCATTTTAATTATGGCATTGCTACTATGATTTCAATAAATATTTCATCAGTTTAGCATAAGAGCTCTATTTTGCAGTTCATAAGGTGATTTTTGTTTTCCTATCCAAATGGAATTATATATAGTGATGAGAAGATCACTAACATCAGACAAAAACTTGATTTATGCTGTGCAGGCACACAACCCTTTATAAATAATCTTGCAACCTGATACAGAAGTGTCTATAATTCTGGTATGTTTGACATTCCCATTCAGTCCAGCAACTCGTTGACATATACTTAATTTGCTACTTTTGAAGGTGTTGCTTGAAGTTCCCTTCTACTTGACAGGTGTGTGGCAGTACAGCCTCACTCATAGCTTAACGAAATGGAAAAAAATACATTATCTAAACCCCTGTGGACTATCCATTTTATGTCATTTTATGACTGATAATGTCTGAGACTAAACTCAGTTCCTTTAGATATTGACTAAGGTGCACCTTTTTTGGCTTTTAGATATATGTATATGCTTTCAGCTTTCCCTGGAGCTCATCCTTGAAATGGCAAACCCTGTGCCCTGCAGCTTTCAAACTGCAACTGATGTTTGAAATATGAACATGTGAAGGAAATTGGATAAAAGTAAAAATCCTGGTTCTCTACCATTTATGTATTTTAGCAAGATACAACAATTTTAATATTCACATTTCAAATAGTGCTCTTGGTATCTGGCATCTTTGACAAATGCTCTTTGGATGTTGCTCTGGTTTTGAATACATATTTATATCCATGCAAAATTTTCAGACTTCTCATAGTTATTCAGATGGATATATATATATATATACACACACACTTTTAAAGATGGGAGCATATGATTTTGTTTAAGGAGCGGGCAGAAGCACAGTATATGTCACAGCTCCTAAAGTACCTGGAATCTAACTGAATTTCTAAAGGAAACAAATATTCTTCACTGAAAATCTGGTTAGCTCAACAACATCACTGTGATATGTGCAGGATCCTTGACATCACATTGGAAGATTCTTTATACCTGATCCCACAAAATATTTCTAGCCTAACTAATCTTCTAACTTTCCCCTGCCAATCCATTTTTCCTACTCATTGATTCTCTGATCGTATCATGAGAGTTCCTTTGCTAAAGCCATTTCCAGAAATTTATCCCTGTTGTTTTCTATCTGAAAAAATATGCCCTCGATCCTTAGAGAACTGACCTACAGTCCATAAAACATTTTATCAACACTTTCACCTTTGGTGTAGCACTTGATATTCCTCTTATGCCTGGGGGCACATTATGTATTATTGCCTTGTATTATTGCTACTTGACCTTTAGGTTAAGATTTATTTTACTTTTGATGTTGTAGTAGTCAAAAGTCCATCAGGAGACAGAAAGCACACAGTAATTTAAATGGAAAAGTTTAATATAAAGAATAAATAGAACAGAGTAACAGAGTAATGAAGGATTGGCTATTGAAAATTAAAGAGGACTTTATAGAATATAAAAATAGTAGATATAAAGATCAGTCATTGCCTCTAGAGCTGAGATGGTGCATTAAAGGAAGAACTCCCCACCCCTAACATCCAGACTTCATTTGAGAGGACACAGCCATGGCCCCTTGGATGGTGGACAAGTCACTGAGGTACTGTGCCAGTAGAATTTACTGGAATCTTCCCTAGGGGTACCAAAGATGCCACCCATAAGGAGGATCCTAACTAATACTACTCTTGTGCAAAATCATTCAACGAGGCACAAGGGAAGCCTCATGGACGACATTGTTACCGTGCCATCTGAGGAAGTATGGAAAAAAGCCACCTGCAAGGACATGTTGCACACAGTATTCATGGCAGGTCAACCCAAGGGGATGTTAGAGTCAGTGTTCATAGGGAGGTACCTCACTGGCAGCACTCATTTACAAAGTCACCCTAGGGAGTTCAGGAGTAAGCCATCTATAGGAGGTATCAGGCCTTGGAACTTCTTTTAAAGCCACCAGAAAGAGTACCAGGGAAGCTGCTGGTTCCTGGGTTCCACTGGCCATCATGTACAAGAGCCAGGCACCAGAGACTGTGCACTGTAGGAGCCTGGTGAAAGGAGCACACTAGGATCAAAAAGAAGAACACTTATTCCTCCATTGTCCAAGGCCATCTACTGATAAAGTTGTGCATGTTGGCAGAGGAGAAATATTTTTAGAGCCCTTCTCGATTATTGCATAGTAAGCAATGAAGAGTAGATTTGCATCTGACAATCAGTGTATTTGAAAACTGGCACAATATACATGCATACTGACTCTGAACAAATCAGAATATCTTAGAAAACAGAAATGGCTTCTTTTCATTACTTTTATGCCCAGGATATAGTGTTTCAACATAAATGGCAATCCAACACATTTCAGCTAAGTGTTGCCACTTTTGAACATTATATTCATATATTCTATATATTGAACAGAACAAAATTCTGACATTTTACGTTTAAAAGTATATGTCATCAGTATTAAAGATTCCTTAAATGTACATTCATTTTGCTTAGTATGCATGTAAGCATGTATACGCATGTATGGGATTAAAGTCAGTATCTGATTAATAAGACTGACTAATCCCCATATTAATCAAACAAATCTGCTGAAAGTTAAAGGACAACTATTTTAAATCTAAGAGGTAAATGACAAGTCGTGATGTCAGCTAGTTAAAAATAAAAATTTCCATCCTTCAAGGAAAATGATGCACATTTATTTTCCATCAATGGTAAAGGTAGATATAGGATATTATCTTAAAGTTTAAAGATACACTACAAATATACTATTAGTAGAATATATTAATATGGTCTATAATATATTCTAATATTTTATCAGTATATTGATCCCTGAAATATCTCAATTTTATCACCTCTAAATAGTAATACTTAAAAATACATTTTACCAAATATTTAATTGTCTTTAGTTGCATTAAAAATCTTTCTACTAGCAGTACACTAATACATGTTTCCTTGTCACCTGCAGGTTGGTAAAATGATTGTCCAAAGTATAGCCAGACAAAATACATATTAGAATTTAGTGAAATATTTCATTCTTTTTAATGGCTAAGTAATATTCCATTTTATATACATACCACTTCTTCTTTATACATTTGTGGACAATTAGGTTGATTCCATATTTTGACAATTGTAAATAATACTGCACTACACATAGGAATGTATGCATCTTTGTGAATTAGTAATTTTATTTTCTTCAGGTAAATTCCCAAAAGTGGAATTCCTGGGTCAAATGGTACTTCTTTCTTTCTTTCTTTCTTTTTTTTTTTGAGAAACCTCCGTACTGCTTTCCATAGTGATTGCACCAATTTACATTCACATCAGCAGTGTACAAGCTTTCCCTTTTTTCACCATCCTCTCCAACATTTGTTATTTCTTGTGGCCATTCTGACTGGTATGAGGTGATACCTTATTGTGGTTTTGATTTGCATTTCCCTTGTGATTACTGATATTGAGCACCTTTTCATGTTCCTTTTGACCATCTGTACGTCTTCTTTTCAAAGTGTGTATTCAGGTCTTCTGCCCATTTTTAAATTGGATTGTGTTTGTTTGTTTTGGTGTTGAGTTTTATAAGTTCTTTATACATACTCTATATTAACCCCTTATTGGATATATGATTTGCAAATATATCCTCCAATATAAAAGTTGTCTTTTCATTTTGTTGATGGTTTCCTTCGCTCTAAGGAGGCTTTTTAGTTTGATGGAGTCCCACTTGTTTATCTTTGCTTTTGTTTCCCTTGCCTGAGACATATCCAGAAAAAAATTTCTAATGCAAATGTTCACAAGTTTACTGCCTATGTTTTCTTCCAGAAGTTTCATGTTTTCATGTTTTATATTCAGGTCTTTAATCCATTTTGAATTATTTTTTGTGAATGGTGTTAGAAAATGATGCAGTTTCATTCTTTTACATATAGTTGTCCATTTTCCTCAACACCATTTTTTTGAAGAGACAGTCTTTCTACCATTGTATATTCTTGCCTCCCTTGTCATATATTAATTGACTATATGACCATGGGTTTATTTCTGGTCTCTCTACTCTATTCCATTGATCTATGTATCTGTTTTTGTGCCAGTGCTGTACTGTTTTGATTACTGTAGCTTAGTAAAATTGATTGAAATAATGGAGTATGATACTCCCAGTTTTGTTATTTAACAAGGTTACTTGGGCTGTCTGGGTTGTGTGTGTGTGTGTGTGTGTGTGTGTGTGTGTGGTTCCATACAAATTTAAGATTATTTGCTCTAATTCAGTGAAAAATGCCACTGTTATTTTGATATGGATTGAATTGAATTTATAGATTGCTTTAGGTAATATGGCTATTTTCACAATATTAATTCTTATCTAATAGCATGGGATACCTTTCTGTTTATTTGTGTCATCTTCAATATCTTAATCAATTTCTTATAGTTTTCAGAGTACAGGTCTTTCACCTCCTTGGTTTCATTTATTCGTAGGTATTTTATTCTTTTTGATGTAGTTGTAAATGATATTGCTTTTTGAATTTCTCTTTCTGCTAATTCATTATTTTTAATATAGAAACAATAGATTTCTATACATTTATTTTGTATCGTGTGACTTTACTGAATTCATTTATTAATTCTAATAGGTTTTGGTCGAGTTTTTACGGTTTTCTATATATTTGACACAGACAGCTTCATATCATCCACAAAGTGACAATTTACTTCTTCCTTACCAATTTAGATGGCTTTTATCTCTTTTTCTTGTCTGATTACTGTGGCTAGTACTTCCAGTACTATGCTAAATAAAAGTGCTGACACTGGTCATCCTTGTCTTGTTCCTGATTTTAGAGGAAGAGCTTTCAGTTTTTTGCCACTGAGTATGATGTTAGCTGTGAGTTTGTCATATATGACCTTTATTATGTTAGGAATATTCCCTCTATACTCACTTTCTTGAGTTTTTATCATGAATGGAAGTTGAATTTTTTCAAATGCTTTTTCAGCATCTATTGGGATGATAATATAGCTTTTGTCCTTCCTTTTGTTAATGTGGTGGTTATCCAATTTTTTGGCATATAATTTTTCATAGTAATTTCTTATAATTATATTTCTGTGGTGTCAGTTATAACTTCCTTTCATTTCTTATTTTAAATGGACTTAATCACCTATTTTATCACTGTTCTTTATTTCTTTTTCCATTGTATACAGTTATGATTTTGAAAATAATTATTTGATTATATTATTTCTCTCCTTAAAACTTTTACTGGTATCCCTCCCTCTATTACCTAGAGGATAAAGTCCACACTCTTTATGACAATGTACAATGCCCTTATGTTCTAGACTCAATCTACCTGTCCAGTCACATCCCCCTTTGTTCTCCATAAATATCTAATTGTCAATTTATAATAAATTAGTAACAGCTCCATAAAATTGCCATGATTTTCTTGCTTCCAATTTTTTTGCAAATTCTATTTCTTCTAAATAGAATGCAATCATAATAATGTCTGTTTTGTATAAAAAAAATCCTGTGACTTATTGGTGGCTTACCATAAATTTGATAATATAATGATTTCTTTACATGTATTACCTAATCTAAATGCCATGGCAATCTGGTGAAGAGACAGATAAGGTGAATATATATCTCAATTCCAAATTACAGAATTTAGACAATAGTCTGAGGATATGATCGGCACTAAAATTAATGCAATCAAAAAGGTGCTGTAAAACTGACCTCAATCATATTCATCTGTGTGTATTCTTTTGTGACTTCTGTACACATAAGGCATCATGCTTTCTTTTATGTTATAACTATATCCAAACATGTTTCTTTATCTCAGTTATCACAGAAAAGACATTCTAAAAGCTATTTTAAGTAATACTCCCTGAAACATAACAAAATGAAAAGGCAGTGCTTGCCTTTTTCATTGCCAGGTAACAGGTGCTCAAGCTGAAGCAGTCCTACATCTGAAGCTATGTGATGATTCCAAATATGAACAGCCACTTAAATACTTTCTTTCCATCATTTATGTTTCACTGCTGGAGAAGCTAAGGGTGATTTGAGTAGAAAAAGAGAAAAAGCTAGGCTAAGAGCCTCATAGCTGAATGACACTTTCCATATTTATTGCCATTTGGATCCAACATAAGCCTGACATAATGTTTTCTTTCTCACTGTCAATCCCTAGCACTCAGAAGAGTGACTAGGTCATAGTACATGATTGATTTGTTAATATTTGCCAAATTTGTTAAAAGGCATTTAGCATCTATTGAATCCATATGTGACAGGATTCTCAATACTCTCATCTTCCACACTATCTTCAAAGCAATGAAGTGAAATAGGTATTTATTATGCATGTTTGATCCAGTTTCAGTTACTTCCATCATCCAAGGTCAACATCCTCTAGAATATTTGGGATAAAAATTTATCTTTGGTTTACTGCTTTGGCTGTGATTTATGCATACCACCTAGCTATGCATTATGTTCTGTTGGCCTTGGAGGATACCAGACTGGCTCTTCACTTCCCAAAAATATGCCTGTTGTCTTAGCTATGAATCTAACAGACTATATGATTGCTAATAAGTGATGGAATTGGTGTATCACAGCATAAAAACAAAAATCCTTGAAGTCTGAATACTAGAAATGTGTGTCCTTAAATATTCTTTGGTCATGTTTGCCAGTGAAATTCTTATTGGCTCCTTTTCTCCAGAAACTTGGGGAAGCATCTCATTGAATCCCATCTTTTCTCATTCCTATCCCTACTCCTACATTTGCTCAGAAACCTACTTTCCTTTAGTATTACATCTGAAATCTCTCAAATTTACACTTCATTGTACAGAGCATAGAACTATTTCTCAAATATTTCTGACTCATATAAGAAAAAGCCTCATCAATAGCATTAAAAAATAGAAGACACAGACATTTTAGAGTCAGAAGTGGAGAGTATTTAAAAGAAGTAGTGTTCTTTTAAATACTACTTGTTTTCTGGCTATTACTCTTTCTTCTATAACCTAGTTTCTACTCTTTACTCTGTAATTTAATGGTCCTCTACTATTGGATAAGTCAACTAATAACCCTGAATTTTATGAATGGAGAAATAAGCTTTAAGAAGTAAAATTGACCATGCACAGTCACACAGATAAAAAACATTGGAACACGGATGGAAACTCAGGTCTGCTTGACCAGAAAACTCAGGTCTATCCTTTTGTTACCAAAACCATGATTTTTATTATTAGAAGCAATCAAAAGTTTGGTAGAATATACCTAGATCATAGTATGATTTTAAAAATCTTTAAATTTTGCTTCAGTTATGATTAATATTAGTGTGGCTATCATATGAATAAGGTAAATTTGTTATTTTGTAAAGAAATATGAACCTGATGAACACTCAGATTCCTTCTAAGTACTTTATTTTTTTTGCCTTCCCATGGACACAACAAATCTTTGGCCCACAAAAATATCATATGAACAGTCTGAGACTCTTTTCCTAGGAGCAGGCCTTGTCCACCCCAGAGCTTTCCAGGTTATACTTTCTGTGATGACTCCAGGAACAAACAGTGATTCCCTCTAGCATTGACAGTAAAAGTGAGATTAGAGACTAGGAACAATAAATGCTGACGAGGATGTAGGGAAATGTAGGAAAGGGGAATGCTCCTACACTGCTGGTGGGAATGTAAAACAATATGGAGGTTCCTCCAAAAACTGAAAATAGAAATACCATTTGACCTGGGAATTCCACTCCTGGGAATTTACCCAAAGGAAACAAGTTTTCAGATTCAAAAAGACATATGTACCTATTGCAGCACTATTTACAATAGCCAAGATATGGAAGCAACCTAAGCGTCCATCAGTAGATGAATGGATAAAGAAGGTGTGGTACATATACACAATGGAATACTGTTCAGCCATAAGAAAGAAACAAATCCTAGCATTTGCAACAACATGGATGGAGCTAGAGGGTATTATGCTCAGTGAAATAAGGTAGGCAAAGAAAGGCAAGTACCAAATGATTTCCCTCATTTGTGGAGTATAACAATGAAGCAAAACTGAAGGACAGCAGCAGACTCACAGACTCCAAGAAGAGACTAGCAGTTACCAAAGGGGAGGGGTGTGGGAGGGTGAGTGGGGAGGGAGAGAGAAGGGGATTGAGGGGTATTATGATAGAACACTTGGTGTGTGTGTTGGGGGGGGTCATGGGGAAGACAGTATAGCACAGAGAAGACCAGTAGTAACTATGTAGCATCCTACTACACTGATGGACAGTGACTTCAGTGGGGTATGGGAGGGCTTAATAATATGGGTGAATGCAATTACCATGATATTTTTCATGTGAAACCTTCATAAGAGTGTTTATCAATGATACCTTAATAAAAAAATAAATGTGAAGGTAGAGACTGGTGCTAGTAAGAATAGGGACTATGTCTAATAACTAATACTGTAGATAACATTAGTTATTAACTAATAAGAAGGCCTTATTGGTCTTGCAGGTAATTCGTGGAAAATGGGACAGAAACATCTCTAAAATGTCTGAGCTAGATAAAAGTAGACTGGGTGAACAGGAATGTTAGAAGTATAACACAGACTAAAGATACAGATGGAGACTTTTTTTGGCTTCTTTGGCATCAATCTTTATTTGTTTAATAGAATGCATAAACAACTAAATTCTATGTTTGGTGGAAATTATTAAAACTTATTCTTTTGTGTATTTGAGAAAAAGTATGATCTTCTCTATTATATAAAAATGTTTAAGCCTCTGTTGTGAGAAAGCTATGATTTTCTCTTGGGGGATTGTTTGCACATTTGTTTCTAGCAGTTCTTTTGCTGGGAATTCCTGGTACTTGCCACTCTGTTTTCTTCTATAAGTGTTTGGTACTAGGTTCATGGCAAGGATTCTGTATTCTGGAAAGAATAATCTTGTAATCAACAAATTTATAAAAAGAAACCTTTCATATATTTATTTCAGAATTTAGTAACATTTTGACGGTATGAATTGCTTTTTCAAGAACTAAAGAATATTATAATTATCAGACTCATAATTCTGTCTTTATGCCATATCAAGCAGTTAATCCCTGGACTTATGTATAATAAGGTTACTCTTATTTTATATTAACTGTTAATATCTACTTTTATAGGCTGCCATATAAATTGGTATTAAGAGTTTTGGTTGAGTAAGGAATTAATTCTAACTTCCATCTATAAATACTTTACTTTGCTATCAGACTGTTTTTAGTTAAGTCTATGAAATACTCTATAGTAAGTAATAAAATGTCAAATTAGGTTAATTGTTCAAAAAATTATATATGTGAAAAATTTATTAAACACATGACTAGCAATAACAAGATGATAATTATACAAAGTACATAAAATTTATCATCCAGAATTTATCTTTAGTATCAGCACGTTTCTTACTAAAAGTAGTAACAAAGATCCAGCCCTTTAATAAATATCTGTATGACAGATACTTTTAGATACTTAACAGACAATTTCTTGCCTCTTCTTCCAATTTGGTTCAGGTATCCTAATATTCAGCAGGGTGCCCAGACCAGGAAATAAAAATCAGTTGTCTGTACCCAGGGCACAGCTGGACTAAAGAGTGCTTTTGTGCAAATTAGAATAAAAAGGCATCACTTATGAACTCGTGTATGATGAATAGATAAACCTTTTGTAGGAAGGAAAAAGAAACTTCTTCCATTGAGGCCTGGGGCCTATTGAGAAGTACAGACAGAACTTCAGCCTCTACTTTACCCCTTGGCCAGACACCAAGTTACATGAATACATGTGACAACCCAGTCCAGATCAGAGCTTCCTGTCAGGTGGTGAGGCACTGGGGTGGGTTGTTGCATATTTACCAAGACATTGATCTTTTCAGCCCTGATGGCAGCTAGGTGGATCTTTGCATAGCCAAATTCCATGGGTCAACCACCTCTGGGCTTCTGCAGCATTGTCTGTTTGCACCAATGTGTCATACACCTGTCATCATTTGCTATGTGTGGCATGACATGAAAAGGCTGGAAGCAATCTTGTTCATCCTATTCTTGTTTATGTATAGGTGTATAAGGGTAGATATTGGGCTAGGACAGATCTTCCTTTCATAGAAATGAGAAACATGTGAATGAGAGAAGCATCCCACCACACACACACACACACACACACACACACATTGTCAAATTAGGATGTGATGGAAGGAGCCAAAGCAAGCATTTTGTAGCTTTGAAGGAATGTTCTACTGACAAAATGAAAATGGAACATCAATAAAAGAAGTAAAGGACCTTCTAGGTTCTTACAACATTAATGAGCAACTCATTTCATCTTCTGGGTCTCTTATTAGGTAAAAGAATAAATGTCTATACTGCTTAAAGCCACTTTTAGTTTGGTATTCTGTTATTGTAGCTGAAAATATCCTGACTGTTCCACTTGGTGCTCCTTCAGTGTGTTCTTAGTAACAACCCGAGTATTTTGTTTAAAACATCAGCAGCATGATGTCCCTACTCTGCTCAAAGCTTTCCAGTAGTTTCCCATTTCATTCAGAGTAAATGCCAAAATCCTATGAAGAATTCTAAGTAAGCAGACCTTTTCCCACCTCCAACCTCTCTTCTTCTTTCTCTGATCTCTTTCCTAATGACGAATTTTTGTTCATTTCATTCAAACACACCAGACATACTGCAGTTTAGGATCTTTGCACTTGTTATACTCTGTCTCAAAACTCCTTTCCCAGGTGTCTTCACGGCTTTCCCACTTTCATTCTTCAGGTCCTCACAAGAGTTTCACTCTCATGTTGAGACTTTCACTGGCCACCCCATCTAATACTATTCCAGCCACAGGTCCTAACATACACATATTTCCTATACTTCTCCCTGCTCTGTATTCCTACTTAGTACTTCTGCATAATATGTTATATTTTTTACTCAATTATTTTATTTTTGATCTGTTAGTCCCAATGGGATATAAGTTCCAAGAAGGGAATGACTATCATCTGGCTTATTCACTACTGCATCTCTAGTATCCATAATAGTGCCTAGGACATAGTAGACTTTTACTGAATATTTGTTGAGTGTGTGAATGAATACAATAGGAGCCAGGTTTACTAGATTATTTGCATTATAGTATTGTAGCTAGTGTTTGGGATGTTACAAAGTATAAGTGTTGGTATAAAGTAACCAATATCTTTAGGTTAATTTAATACTTTTGTACAAAACCTTATATTGACTTGGAAATCAGTTGGTTTAAAGTACTAAGTAATACAACATTGGTTCTTCATACAAACTTGAAGTAAAAAAGATTCAGGCAATCTGATATATAGATTGGTAATTATTTTAATGGATCCAGTGCTTTTTCAATTGTGTCTAAATGTTTTCACAGTGTACCCTCCAGACCGAAGAGTTCATTGATATGATTCACATTCTATATTCCAACTGTTAAGATATTACCACTTGTTGAATTTCAGTGTAACATTAAAAAAATATCCACAATTATCTCAAAAGACTATTGAACTATTCCTCTCTTCTCCATCCACTTTTCTGTGAAAGGTTGGACTTTCTTCATATACTTCAATCAATATATACTTCTCAAAAAATTGAGCACAGAAGCAGAATTAGGAATCCAGTTGTTCACCTTTATGTCAAATATCAAAAGAAGTTGAAAAATTGTGAAACAATGCAACTCTCCTCACTATTTTTTGAAAAACCATGACGATTTTTCATAAAACGTGTATCACTTGTATTAACATGCATTAAATTTACTATCATTTTAAATGTAAATATATTTTTAAATTTTCAGATTGTTTTTGAATACAGTAAATATTAATGTACTTAACTCACATAAGCAAAAGTTCTTTGGAGTCATCAGTGATTTTTAAAAGTGTAAATTTCTGCGGTATCATTTATAATGTCTCCTTTTCATTCATATTTTTGTTGGTTTGGGTCCTTTTTCTTTTTTCCTTGGTTAATCTAGTGAACAACTTGTCAATTTTATCTTTTCAAAGAAACAATTCTTAGTTTGGTTAATCTTTTTTCTTGTTTACCTGTTCACTATTTCATTTACTTCTCCTCCAATCTTTATTATTTCCTTTTTTCTGCTAATCTTGAATTCAGTTCATTCTTCCTTATCAAGTTCCTTAGGACAAAGAGTTAGGAAAGAGTTTGGTTGTTTGTTTGGGATTTTTCTTGATTCTTAATGTAGGTATTTGTTGCTATGAATTTTTATCTTAGAACTGCTTTTACTATATCCATAAGTTCTAGTATGTGTATTTCCATTTTCTGTTTGTCTCAAGAAACTTTTTTATTTCCCCTTTAATTTTTTCTTTGATCCACTATTTGTTCAGGAGAGTGTTGATTAATGTCAATGATTTGTGAATTTTTCAGTTTTCTTTCATTGTTGATTTCTAGTTTCATGCCCCTGTGGTCAGGAAAGCCATGGGCTGCTCTCTGTTGAACTGTACTTTGGGCTGTTGAATGGCTATGCAGCTTCCCAGATGCTCTGGTTAGGTTCTCTGTTTGTACAGGCTAAAGACTGTGATAAGCATTGAGCAGGGCTATGAGTTAGATTCCCTTTCTGGACTTAGCAGGAGAAGCTGCTCTAAAGCAGGTAAATCTATTTATTGTCTAACTTAAGCTAAATGCACCCCAAGTTCCCTAGCCAAACACAGCTTTGCTTTGCAAACTTCTGGCTCTGCCTGCACTTCTCTAAGCTAGAGCACTACTGAGATACAGCTCCCAGGAATTGCTGCTAGCCCTTCTGGCCAGATGAGGCAGGTTTGGGGCTATAGCTCCACAGTGGATGGGGCTATGTCAGCTCTCTTCCCTGGGCAGGAAGGAGAGGAACTGCTCCAGGCTTCTCTCAATTTCCCAAACACGCTCTTCAATTGGGAGGAGCCAGAAACTACCCTTAACTTTGGCTCTGAATTAATCCCTTGCCTATGTGTTGCAGGGGGAACACTCCACGCCCAGTGCTGGTGTTGTTCTGGGGGCAGTCAGCTCTGCCTGTCCACCTCTTGGCTCTAGTACTGCTGGGCCACCTAGCTTCCTGGAGTTGTCACTAGCCCTTCTGGTCAGATGAGGCTGCTAAACACTCTCCACCGAGGTGGGAGGGGGGCTTGCAGGGAGTGGAAATGGGCACCTGTGACTTAACTCCTTGACTGGGCATGAGTAAACCAGATTGTAGAGCTGGCAAAACTTCTTATCTGAGGATCCAAATCAGGCAGATCTGCACCCTACCAGGTTTCCAGGTCAGAGTGTGCCCCAGCTTGGCTCTGCAAATGAGGAAAGCTGCTAGTTGGAGTTGCTGTGTGGGTACTGCAGGTATGAAGTCAGGCTGCCCAAATCCCTGTTAGTTGTTGCAAGCCCCTCCCTCCTTCTCTGTCATATTCCCAGTGGTTGAGGCCCACATATTCTCTTGTAATCCCAGTGGTGTGAAATCAATGTAGTAGCTCCTACAAAGTGACTCAAATGCCTGGTTAGGGGGATTGCTGGTGGTTTCTCCAGGTTCTCTTTTCTCACTGGAGGAAATGGAGGCCCAGGGAGACCTCTCCCTGTGGTGCTGCACGGGCCTGGAGGAGGAGCGACACAGTCAACAGGTACGCATTCCTCTCACCCTTCTGATGCAGCATGTCTTGGTCTCTGTGATGCAGGGCACTTTTTCAGCCTTACTCTGTGTTATAGGATTCTCTCAGTGGTGTCATAGCTCAAATAGTTGTTAGTTGTTCTTCTTGTGAGGGCAAGTGAAGTCAGGAATGACCTGTGTCACCATCTTGGTGATGTGTCCCTTCCTGGAATAGCTTTTATCATTTTATCTTACATGTGAGTTTATCACTAGCTAAGAAACCTACATTTCTGAGAAGTTCCTTCATGGCAGTAACCCTCATTTAATCTTTGTATCTGATGCCCTTAAAATGGCACAATATAGTATAGGTACTCAGTGATTTAAAAAAAGTGAATTAATTGACCTTTGAATGAATGGATGTGAACTTTTCTATTTTTAATTAAAATATGTTTTAGTCTTCATTTACTTCGTATTTCAAGACACTTAATATTGGGTTTGGTATATTCCTGACAGTTTTCTTCCCTTTCAAAATTTTTCAAGTATGCCATCAAGTCATACAGTACGAACCCATACCTAAGCAGCCAAATTTGACAGTAAACTTTGAATGGTGACAATGTCTAGAAATATTTCAAACAATTATCAGCTTAATAAATATACAAGTGTTTCAATTATTCAGATTCCTGAACTTTCATGTCAGGCTAATGTAACTTGAATTTCTAATTAAGAGGTCTAGGAGTCTGCATTCCCACCTCAGGCAATTGGTGGTATTTGTCAAGAACCATATCCTAAATAAAACCAAAACTTATATTGGAGTTGCTAAAATCAAAATAGAACTATTCTGATTTTTCAGTTTCCATATCCAGTTTCATTCTGCTACCAAAATCACTAACAACCAGAATTTATGAATTTTGAAATAAATTCATTCAGAGCTCATAGTGATTTTACTGTAAAATTTTGTGGACTATATTTGCAGTTGATAGGTAGATACAAATTATCCTTGATAGGATTAGCTAACTAAATTAATAGCCTCAGTAGAATTGGGTGAAGACAGAGGAGTAATTGTTTAATGTATTTAATACATTTGATTTAATCATTTTAACAATGTGTTTGCATAGAGTAGTGTCCCAATTATACATGTATCTTATGTGTTCATTAAATGGATCCTTCAGAACTATTAATCAGCAGCAACATTTGTGTAGTAATTAGTTTATGATAGTTTATGGCCCTAAGAGAAATAAATTCACTTTTATATATGAATGCCCTATGTTTCAGACTTTTAGCTAATTAAGGATGATAGCCTTCTCATCCCAATTAATTCTTAATTAATGAAGTTTTATATTATTTGTTATTTTTTCAATCTTTACTGTTTTTTGTGAACAGGCAAACAACATCAACCAACATTGTTTTTCCAAAATGTGCTAGCTCATTTGGATGCTCTATTTAAGTACATGTTAAAATAGGGAAAAGTACTCAAAGAAAGACTATGGATACCTACAGTAAGACAGGGCTTCTGATAAAACATCCATATTTTCTAATGTAATTCTCATAACAGCACCCAGTTCCTTCTAAGAACAAAAAACTGAGCCCAAGTAAGAAATTATTTATCCAAGATCATGTAGTAAGTAGGACAACTGGGATTTACCTTGTTTGTCTAGTTCCAAAGCATTCCTTCTTTTGCCTGTCTTTAAAATATTTCTGTGTTTTCAATATGTGGAGCAGAGCTAAGCCTACATTTTGCAATTCATAATCTATAGCAACCAATATATAAATTTGACCTTTATTAGTCAATATGAGACCACTTTGCTTTATGTTCAAAGGTATTCACTGTCTTCCAAACATTTTACATATTATGATTAATGGTTCCCCGTATTTTAACATACTCTTCTTATAAATTTAGTACTAATAACCATGCGTTTATTTATCAAAACATTTTTCTTTCTCATTTAAAAATATTTTATATCAGCCTTAAGTAAATGTTCTCAGCACAGACTTGCTATGGACAGACACTGGGGGTACCTTTTGCTGAACTTACTAAGAGATCCTTCATAGATTATCTTTTGAGTTGTGTTCTTTATCATTTTATACTTTTATTACACTCATTTAAAATAGGCCAAAAATCTCCCTGGATCTACAAACTCCTTCACTTTATAAAGATAATAAGCTTATTCAATTTAAAATAGCTATAGTACTGCAATAGTTCATTGTGTACTTACAAAACATATCATGTGGAAATCATCTGACCCTTCTTCTGAGAATTATTCCAGGCAGTCTCTCTCTTTCTCAGGAGGAAATAGAACAATTAAGCTGCCATTATCTCCTTGTGCCACTGAAAGGACAACAATTCCAATGCCATATTGCCTGACATTTGAATTCATACCTTGGGATACTGAGAAAGAGGAGTGATAAGGGAGGTTTTGAAATTAATTGCTGTGTAGAAAGATTTTAGGATTTTTGCCCATGTTAAAAATTAACTTGCATATCATGTGACAGAAAAAACAGAGCACTTAAAATGAACATCATCATTTTATTTCTATTCTTTACATCACAGTGAAAGAGAGGAATAGAAATTTACCAAAACAACCCAAGGATCAAGAATAAGTTTTGAGAAAATGAATAAGTATGCTTTGCAGAAAACCAAAGGGTATTCTCTTAAACACTAATGGCTGGTCTGGGAGTGAAACAATGACAGTGGGATCGAAACTGTAATATTAGTCAAGAAAAATACTGAACTTCTAGGAGATCCACCTTCAGTATAAAATTAAGCACTTTTATTCTCAAGTCAGAAAAACCTAAGTTTAAATGCTAGCTTCACTATTTACTAGCCTCATGGCCTTGGGCAATTTAATTGGCACACACTCATTTATTTTTTAATTAAGTTATAATTGATATACAATCTTATGAAGGTTTAAGATGAGTAACACTGTGGTTTCAACTTTCACCCATATTATCATCCCCCCCTAACCCACTGCAGTCACTGTCCATCAATGTAGTAAGATGCGATGGAGTCACTACTTGTCTTCTCTGTGATACTGCCTTCCCTGTGACCTACCTATATTTATGAATGCTAATTATGATGCCCCTTAAACCCCTTCACCATCCCTCTCCACCCACCCTTCCCAACCACACCCCTTTGATAACCGCTAGTCCCTTTTTGGAGTCTGTGAATATGTGGCTGTTTTGTTCCTTCAGTTTTGCTTTGTTGTTATACTCCACAAATGAGTGTAATCATTTGAACGCGTCTTTCCCTGCCTGACTTATTTCACTGAGCATAATATCCTGTAGATCCATCCATGTTGTTGCAAATGGTAGGATTTCTCCTCTTTGTGTCTGAATAATATTCCATTCTGTATACATACCAGATCTTCTTTATCCATTCATTTACTGATGGACACTTAGGTTGCGTCCATATCTTGGCTATTGTAAATAGTGCTGCAATAAACATAGGGCTGTAATATGTCTTTTTGAATCAGGGATCTTGTTTTCTTCAGGTAAATTCCTAGGAGTGGAATTCCTGGGTCAAATGGTATTTTTATTTTTACTTTTCTGAGGAACCTCCATATTGCTTTCTATAATGGTTGAACCAATTTCCATTCCCTACCAACATTGTAGAAGAGTTCCCCTTTCTCTGTATCCTTACCAGGATTTGTTTCCTTGTCTTTTGGATGTTGGCCCTCCTAATTGGTGTAAGTTGATATATTGTGGTTTTAATTTGCATTTTCCTGATGATTAGTAATGTGGAGCATCTTTTCATGTGCCTGTTGGTCATCTGAATTTCTTCTTGGAAGAAGTGTCTATTCAGATCCTCCACCCATTTTTTAATCAGTTTATTTGTTTTTTGGTTGTTGAGGCATGTGAGCTCTTTTTATGTTTTGCATGTTAACCCCTTCTCAAATAAATCATTTACAAATATATTCTCCCACACTGTAGGATGCCTTTTTGTACAACTGATGGTGTCCTTTGCTGTACAGAAGATTTTTAGTTAGATGTAGTCCCACTTGTAGATTTTTTATTTTCTTGCCCTTGCCCAAGGAGATGGATTCAGGAAAAAGTTGCTCATGTTTACATTAAAGAGATTTTTGCCTATGTTTTCTTCTAAGAGTATTATGACCTCAGGACTTACATTCAGGTCTTTGGTCCATTTTGAGTTTTTCATGTATGGAGTTAGACAATAATCCAGTTTGACTCTCATACATGTAGTTGTCCAGTTTTTCCAGTACCAGTTGTTGAAGGGACTGTCATTTCCCCATTGTATATTCATGGCTACTTTATTATCTATGAAGTGACTGTGTATATGTGGGTTTCTATCTGGGCTCTCTATTCTATTCCATTGATCTATGGGTCTGTTCTTGTGCCAGTACCAAATTATTTTGATTACGGTAGCTTTGTAGTAGAGCTTGAAGTTAGGGAGTATAATCTCTAACTTTGCTTTTCTTTCTCAGGATTGCTTTGGCTACTCGGTATCTTTTGTAGTTCCATCTGAATTTCAGAACTTTTTTTTCTAGTTCATTGAAGAATGTTGTTGGTATTTTGATAGAGATTTCATTGAATGTATAGATTGCTTTAGGCAATATGGCCATTTTGACAATTTAATTCTTCCTATCCCTGAGCATGGGATGTATTTCCATTTATTGGTACCTTCTTTAACTTCTCTCTTGAGTTTCTTGTAGTTTTCAAGGCATAGTTCTTTCACCTCCTTTGTTAGGTTTATTCCTAGGTATTTTATTCTTTTTGATGCAATTGTAAATGGAGTTGTTTTTCCGATTTTTCTTTCTGCTAGTCCATCATCAATATATTGGGATGCAACAAATTTCTGGGTATTAATTTTATATATCCTACAATTTTGATGAATTCAGATATTAGTTCCAGTAGTTCTGGGGTGGATTATTTAGGAATATTTTATGTACAATATCATGTCATGTGCAAAAAGTAACAGTTTAACTTCTTCCTTACCAATCTGGATGCCTTCTATTTCTTTGTGTTGATTGATTGCCATGGCTAGGGCCCCACTATGTTGAACAGAAGTGGGAAGAGGGGGCATCCTTGTCCTGTTCCTGATTTTAAAGGAAAAGCTTTTAGCTTTTCACTGTTAGGTATGATGTTGGCTGTGGGTTTATCATATATGGCCTTTATTATCTTGAGGTTCTTCCACTCTATACCCATTTTGCTGAGAGTTTTTATCATGAATAGATGTTAAATTTTGTCGAATGCTTTTTCAGCATTTATGGAGATGATCATGTGATTTTTGTCCTTCTTTTTGTTGATTTGGTGTATGATGTTGATTGAATTTGAATTTCGAGTATTGTACCATCCTTGCATCCCTGGAATAAATCCCACTTAATCATGATAGATGATCTTTCTGATGTATTTTTAAATTTGTTTTGCTAATATTTTATTGATGGTTTTTACATTGATATTCATCAGGGATATTGGTCTGTAATTTTCTTTTTTGTAGTGTCTTTGCCTGGTTTTTGTAGTAGGATGATGCTGATCTTATAGACTGAACTTGGAAGTATTCCCTTCTCCTCTACGTTTTGAAAAACTTTAAGAAGGATGGGTATTAGATCTTTTCTAAATGTTTGATAAAATTCAGCAGTGAAGCCATCTGGTGTAGAAGTTTTTTTCTTAGGTAGTTTTTTGATTACCAGTTCAATTTCCTTGCTGTGAATTGGTCTTTTCAGATATGCTGTTTCTTCTGGGTCAACCTTGGAAGGTTGTATTTTTCTAGAAAGTTGTCCATTTCTTCTAGGTCATCTAGTTTGTTATATAATTTTTCATAGTATTCTCTAATAATTCTTTGTATTTCTGTCATGTCAATAGTGATTTCTCCTTTCTCATTTCTAATTCTGTCTATGTGTATAGACTCTGTTTTCTTGATAAGTCTTGCAGCAGGGAATGATCTATTTTGTTTATTTTCTCTAAGAACCATCTTCTGCTTCCATTGATCCTTTCTATTCTTTTATTCTTCTCAATTTTATTTGTTTCTGCTCTGATCTTTTTTATGTCCCTCCTACTGATGTTGGACCTCATTTTTTCTTCTTTTTCTAGTTTCATTAATTGTGAGTTTAGACAGTTCATTTGAGATTGTTCTTCTTTCTTGAAGCAAGCTTGCATTACAATATACTTCTCACTTCAAACTGCTTTCAGTGCATCCCACAGGTATTGGGATGCTGAGTTGTTTTCATTTGTCTCCATATATTGCTTGATCTCTATTTTTATTTGGTCATTGACTCATTGATTATTTAGGAGCATGTTGTTAAGACTCCAAGTGTTTGTGGGTTTTTTTGTTTTCTTTGCATAATTTATTTCTAGTTTCATACCTTTGTGGTATGTTAACACCGTTTCATTCTTTTTTAATTTACTGAGGCTCATTTTGTGACCTAGTATGTGATGTATTCTGGAAAATGTCCCATGTATACTTGAAAAGAATATGTATCCTGCTGCTGTTGGGTGGAGTGTTCCATAATTGTCTGTTAGGTCCATCTGTTATAATGCACTGTTCAGTGCCTGTCTCCTTATTTATTTTCTGTCTGGTTGATCTGTATGTTTGTGTGAGTGGTGTGTTGAAATCTCCTAAAAGGAATGCATTGTATTCTATTTTCCCCTTTAAATCTGTTAGTATTTGTTTCACATATTTGTGTGCTTATATGTTTGCTGCAAATATATTTATAATGGTTATATCCTCTTGTTGGACTGACCACTTTGTCATTATGTAATGTCCTTCCTTGTCTCTTGTTACTTTCATGCTTTGAAATCTATTTTGTATGATATAAGTACTGCGATTCCTGCTTTTTTCTCCCTATTATTTGCATTAAACATCTTTTTCCATCCCTTATCTTTTAGGCTGTGTATGTCTTTGGGTTTGAAGTGAGACTCTTGTAAGCAGCATATAGATGTGTCTTTTCTTTTTTATCTGTTCTGTATCTCTGTGTCTTTTGATTGATGCATTCAGTCCATTTACATTTAGGGTGATTATCTATAGCTAAGAGCTTATTGTCATTGTAGGCTTTAGATTGGTGGTGACTTAAGAGTCAAGGGCAGCTTCCTTACCTTTAACAGCTAACTTAACTCACTTATTATTCTATTTCAAACACAATGTAAAGGTTCTTTTTCTTTTTCCCTCCCTTCTTCTTCTTCCTCCTCCACTCTTTATATAATAGGAATCATATTCTTTACTCTTTGTGTATACCTTGACTGACTTTGTGGGTTGTTGATATTATTTTGCCTCTGCAATTAATTGATACTTCTTTTCTTCTACTTTTTTAAATTTTCTCCAGTGACAGATATTTAGCTTCAGGAGCACTTCCATCTATGCAGTCCCTTTAAAATACACTGTAGAGACAATTTGTGGGAGGTAAATTCCCTCGACTTTTACTTACTGGAAATTATTTAATCCCTCCTTCAAATTTAAAGGTAATCTTGCTGGGTACAGTATTCTTGGTTGGAGGCCCTTCTGTTTTATTGCATTAATTATATCATGCCACTCCCTTCTTGCCTGTAAGGGTTCTGCTGAGCAGTTTGCTGATAACCTGATGGGCTTTCCTTTATATGTTATAGTTTATTTCTCTCTTGCTTATTTTAATACTCTCTCCTTGTCCTTGATCTTTGCCATTTTAATTATTATATGTCTATGTGTTGTCTTCCTAAGGTCCCTTGTCTTGGAAGATCTGTGCATTTCCATAAGCTGAGAGACTATTCCCTTCCCCATATTGGGGAAATTTTCAGCAATTATTTCCTCAAAGAGACTTTCTATGCCTTTTTATCTCTCTTCTTCTTCTGGTACCCCTATAATATGAATATTGTCCTGTTTGGATTGGCCACATAGTTCTCTTACTATGTTTTTCATTCCTAGAGATCCTTTTTACTCTCTGGGCCTCAACTTTGTTGTTTTCCTCTTCTCTAATTTCTGTTTCATTTACCTCATCTAATCTACTTTTAAGTCCCTCCCGTCTATGTTTCATTTCAAATACTATATTTTTCAACATTTCTCTTTCTTGAAGTCCTCCCTGAGATTTTGAATATTTTTCTGTAGCTCTGTGAGCTTGTTTATGATTTTTATTTTGAAGTTTTTATCAAGAAGATTGGTGATTTCACTTTCAATTAGCCCTCTTTCTGGTGTCTTCTACTGTATTTTTGTTTGTACAAAATTTTTTGCTGTTTCATTTTTTTAGTGATTTGTATGGAATAATAACTGTATAGGTGGGCCCTCTAGTGCCCAGAAGCTCCACTCTCTTGGAGCTTCAGAGCACCTGTAGCTATGGCAGGTGTTGCAGGTGAGTGGAACTGGTGCCTGCTGTGAAGAAAGAGCTTTCTTTCTTCCTGACTGCAGTACCTGCCTCCACTGCCAGGTCCGGTGAGCCAAGCACACAGGGAGGAGCCTCTTTGCTGCACCCCAGTTGGTGCAATAGGTGGAGCCACCCTCTGGCTGGGTGGAGCAATGCCTGAGGCAGCAGGTGTATGGGACTGTTATCTGCCAGGAGGAAGCAGTGGCAGGATACATATCACAGTGGGGTCCTTTCGGCTGTGTTTCCAGCTGGGGGATGGAGCATCTGAATCTTCCTGAGAGTTTTCAACCTGCTGGGCTTAGTGCACTGGTATGATTTGTCCACCTGCCTTTTCTCCTGAGCAGTGAACTCTGTATAATCTTTGCCTGTTTAGCACCCCTCTTGCTGTTGCAAAGTCTTTCAAAATGCCCACCTATCTTTTGTCCAAGAGGAGCCATTTGTGCTTGCCTGTTCTACACAAGTGGCTGGAATCTCAGTCTCTCTGAGTATTCTGCCTGTCTTGTCTTTCCAACCCCACTAATCTCCAGAGCACCATGTAATGTGGGTTTGGGCTCCCAGAGCATATCTCCAGGGCTGGGTGTTTATCAGTCCTGTGCTTCTATTCTGTCCCTGCTCCATTTCCCTTCCTCCTGCCTGTGAGCTGGGGTAGCAGTAGGGCTTGGGTCCCTCTGGATCACAGCTTTGCTACTTTACTCCTTTCTTTGAGGTCTCTCTTTTCCCCAGATGTACATAATCTGTTCTGCAGTCTTTGGGTTACTCTTTCAGGGTTAATTGTATTTGCTGTATTTTCATGTAATATGTGGTTTTGAGAGGAGGTGTCTGACTCACTTCTCATGCCACCATGTTTTTCTTGTTTTGTCTCCAAGGCTAATTTTCTTCATCAGTGAAATAAACAATCCTTGCCCACAATTTAACATTACTATGACAATGATATAGAGCATAAAAAAGTGTTTGACAATGATTTATTTGTAATTATACAATAAATATTATTTGTGGTTGACTCTCTATATGTTGTATATATTAAAAAGGATAAAAAAGTTGAGTAGAGAATAGAAATATAGATGTAATTGTTTCTGTCATATTGTGTTAATGGTTTCATGAATATATACTGATATCCAAACTCACCAAGTTGTATTCATTACTTGTGTAGAACTTTCTGCATATCATACTTCAGTGAAGTAGATTAAATTGTTTTAAAAGAATAAATAAAAATATAGTCTTAAAAATTTTAAAACAAGACAAAATTAATATATAAAATCAATTCTACTTAGGCATTAAAATTTAGGTGCCATGCTTCTTCTAAAGTCAGGTGAACAGAGCAGTGAATGAATTTGAGCAACTACAACATTCATAGTTTCTATTAGAAGAAAACAAGCCAAACTAGATCATCACCAATTTTAAGAGGAGCATTGAAAAATGCAGTGGATGTTATCTAAGCAAAATTCCTAGAATAAATTTAATAAGGGATGTCCAACAGTCATTTCTAAAAATATATGTAAGTGCAAGAGGGGCCACAGCAATGCAGGCTAACCATATTTTTTTTCTTTACAGGTTAATTAAGGAATAATCTAAAAGTAAAATTATAGTATACTTAAAGTGTACAATATGACAGTTTGATATGCATGTACATGTTAAGGGATTCTCACAGTCAAGTTAATTAATGTAATCTATTACCTCACAGTTACTCTATTATTTTGTGTATGAGCACATGTAAGATCTACTCTCTTAGCAAATTTCAATTATAAAATACAGCATTATCAGTTGGCATGCTATACATTAGATTCTCAGAAATTATTTCTTGTAACAGAAAGTTTGTACCCTTTTACCAACTTCTCCTCATTTCCTCTCCACAGTCCTCAGCAACCATTCTACACTTTGTTTTTGAGTTCTACCTTTTTGTTTCAGATTCCACATGTAAATGATGCTATGCATTATCTTTCTTTCTATCTCTGACTTATTTTACTTAGCATAATGTCCTTCAGGTTCACCCATGTTGTTGTAAACAATAGGATTTCTTTTTTTTGAAACCTAAATTATATATATATATATATATATATTTCTTTTTCCATGTATCTGCCAATGGACACTCAGGTTCCTTCCATATCTTGACTATTGTGAATAATTCCGCTATGAACATAGGAATACAGATATCTCTTTGAGATAACAATTTTGTTTCAATTCTTTAATCCATTTTGAGTTGATTTTTGGAGTCCAGTTCCATTATTTTACATGTGGTTGTCCACTTTTCTTAACACCACTTATTAAAGCAATTTTTATTTCCTTGTATATTCCTGGCACCTTTGTTGAAAGTTAATTGACCATATATACATAGCTATCTATTCTGTTTCACTGATCTATGTCTGTTTTTGTGCTAGCACCATACTGTTTTGATTCCTATAGCTTTTTAATATTGTTTGACATGAAGAAGTGTGATATGATACTTACAGCTTTGTTCTTCTTGCTCAATGTTGCTTTAGCTATTCAGGGTATTCTGTGGTTCCAAACTACTTTTTAAAGATTCTTTTTAAATCAAGAGCAAAATTTAGATTATCAAGATACTTACAGGGATAAAAAGGTTTCTACAAAAACCATTTGAGAAACACTTCACATTATACCCTTTTTTTTTCAGAAGTGTTAATGTAATTACAGGTCTGAGAGAAAGAATTATATTTAAAAAGTCAATTTAATTTTTTTATTGCTATCTTGACTTCTCTAAAGATAGTTTACTCTGAAATTCTTTTTTTCCACAATGCCCAGTAACATCTATGAAACTAGTCTTGTCAGAGCACTAGGAAATAGCCATAGAAAGGTGTGGACTTAAGGTAGTATTCAGGTATTTAGTAAGCTTAAATATTGCTTACTACAAGTCTGATTTTGATAAAGAGTTAAGGTTGTACAAGACTCCTGTGTGTATTGATCATATAATTCAACTATAAACCCCACTGTTGGGCTATCAAAAATGAGTATCTTCTTTCATCCAGTCATAAAAGTAGCAGTACCATTAGTAAATAAATTTATCATTTGTTGTCTTAGAGCCCAGAGAGATTTTTGCCTTTCACTATTTGATGATCTTTCTTAAATTGTATGTACCAATTTACATAGCATTTTCTTATTCAAATAAAAGAAAGAATTATATATATCCTACATAATATATGAAGGTTTTAACCATCACGGAAACCACTATATATGAAGAATAAATTGTTAAGCCATTTTAAAGGACTGTCATTTTTTACCTTAACCTAAAACAATAAACTAAGGGCTGAATTATATTATAGATGGTCCATTTTCAAAATCATGGATGTTAAAAAGGAATAGTTTTAGGCACTAGCTTGTCACTTAGCCTGGCGGCAACTATGGAAATATGCTCAGGGCACCTTGCCTCCTAGAATCTTACTCCAGTTAGTTTTTCTGGTAGGTGATGATCACTGCTAAGCAAAAACCAGCACACTTTAACATCTGTTGAGCAACTCTTACGAAATGGAAAACTAACTGCTTTTATGAGAGTGTTTTACAGATACCTGTTGAGTTCAGATTCATATCAAAATTGGATCAAAAATCTATTTTTCTCAACATTGATTTGGAAATATCAGTTATGGCACAGTAATTTCTTGCTAAAGTTAGTTAAGGAAATAGGTTTCCTTATTAATGTCAACAGAGATTTCCCCCACAAATTTATATTTATATTGCTATGTAAGGAGCAAGTACGTACTAGATTCAAAGCTGTTGCCACTTCAGTAAATATTATCAGTACTTCCTTCAGGAATATAAAAAGTTATATAAGGTTTTGTGACTTTGTTTTTATTTCAAATGTTTTACTTTGTTTTTGCTTTGTGGGAGGAATTTTATTTCATGTTTGAGCAAAGATATAGTAAAGCCAAATTTATTTCTGTTGCACCATAGTCATTTAAGTTCTTCTCTTTTAATTTGGGTTTGTATTCATTTAGACTTTAGATATTGTTAACATTTGAAATTATAAAATGGAGCATTGTCTATATAGGTAATCTCCATACTGGCATAAAGATTTGTCCTTTTATGAGGTATAAGAAATAGAAAATGGGTCATTTTTGTCATTTAACCAGGCAGTAAATAACATCTTTATGAGTTAACAACTGTATTACTGGGTGTATGGTAATGAATAACAGAACCACATTTTATACCCTCAAGAAGCTTAGATTGCTTCAGAGAAGAAAAATATCAAGCAAATGACTTCCAACAACTACATATATTGTCTTAAATATACAAAGGGCTTTAGGGAACTGCTTGATTAGAGACAGCTTAGAGAGTACTAATACTTCTCTATATGCTTTCTGGACCCTTCATTTTAATTAATTATGCCTAACTGCTAGTTAGGTCTGTGCAGCCTTAGTGATAGAGATGGAGAAAAAAGGGCAAGAGGGCATGGAAGGAAGTTTGCAGAATATTATGGGAATGATTATAATAAAACATAGCACTTGAGATTATATCATGTCACTTTGCATTGGAGATATACAATGAGACCACTTCTCTCAATTCAGTACCAGAAATTCTGTAATACAGCAAAGAGTTAAACTTTCTTACAGCTTGTTTTAATGGTGAGATAACTCAAGTAATACTAGTACAAAAAGGCAATGCTCAATGACAAGTACAATTTTCTGTAAGGTAAAAAAAAGCACTGCTTAGGAATAATGAAGAAAAGATTTATAGAAAAGGTAGTTCAAAAAGATAAAGTTTAACAAGTGAAGATAGATAGAGTGTAAAGAGAGTGTCTCAAAGTATAAAAGCAAAAGCAAAAAGATGAGAGATTAAGCTTTCTAAAGATAGACTAATAATTTTTGGAGGCTACATAAGACATAAAGGGATTGGGAAAGTAAGATGAGCTAAAAATAGATTGCAAAAGGTAAACAACGCCTGTAGGGAGCATTATAAACACGGATATCTGAAGATGCCTAGAGAAATAGGCTTGGAGCTACACATTTAGTACAGAGGAAATGCTGTTCAGGAGATGCTGTACATGATGCTTACAGTGCTATTTGTCATTTGTGACTGTATGTTAGTTTACCACTCCCGCCTCCATCGGAATTTTATGAGATCCTAATGATAAGGCAGATTTCGTAGACTACCATCAGACAGAATGTTTAAAGTGGGAACAGGTACCCCTTCTTCACCCTCAAATTTTTCTGAAACCCACTAAATTTTAGAGTAATTGGATGAAAAGCTTTGGAATTTCCCTTCCAGTACATTTCACATAAATAGTTTATGTAGATATATGCATGCATATACATCTTAAGAAAAAAATGATATTGTATGTACATTTTTAATATAACAAAGATACAATATTATATGCATTTAAGATATACAACATAGTGATTTGACATTTGTATACATTGTGAAATGGTCACTACATTGAGTCTGTTTACCATTTGCTACCATTCTTCTGTATCACGGAGAAAACTGAAAACTAATATTAAAATAAAGAGGCAAACAGTAAGCATTAATATATGTCTTGGTGATGATTCCAAATTTAGATTATAAACAAATATTAAGAACATGAACCTAACAACTTTGTATTCCAGAGCTTAGCATTCTGAAGGATAATGTTTCTATCAAAGTCTAGTAAGAGTTCATAAAAGTAAAGGAATATGTTAAATCCTTCCTGTTCAAACAGGATTTATGTTCATAAAAAATAGCATCTATAAATCTCTCAGAAATGTTAGAATCTGGAATTTAACATCAGACATCCTAGCTTTTGCTGTCTAGAGATTTCTCAGGCCAAGTTAATGAGTCCAAGTGGTTTAAAACTTAAATGAAAATGTTTTCCACCTTTAGATTTTTCTAACTATGTGATAGATAGTAAATTTGGAGAATATGATAGAATTTACACCGGACTAGCAAATTACTTCCTTTAAGAGTAACTTAGATAAATGAAAAATAAATAAAGCACTTTACCCAAGATTCATGATTTTTTTAATTTAACAATTAAAAGCAAGTAATTTAGTTAAAACAAAAAGTTTTACTTAGAAGTAAAGAAGTTACCCTATTTTACTTCAAAACACACGTATACAAAAAGTTTTCTGAATATTATCTTGTGCTTTGTTTTGTGTAGAGCAAAGGGAAAAGAACTTTATAGGCCAAAGTGGTTTTCCCCACGTAGACTATGTGCTAGAAAATACAGATATTATTTTTTCATGATGGATTCCTTGATAATACTCCTAAATGGAGTGGAGAAGTTTCCCTTTCCATTTCAAATCATCTTTTACCTGTTGTCAATGTAACAGAGATCCCAATACATTGTGTGTAGTTTTCCCTCTAGACAACTCCTTGAGAGTAGCACCACAGGGCTTAATTCAACTTTAAGAGACTTCCACAGTGATTTTCAGTTTTGACCACAAACCATTTACACTTAAAAAATAGTGAGGATCCAGAGACCAGAGAGTTTGGCAAATTGTGGCCTGCAGGCCAAATCTAGCCCATCTCCTGTTTTGGTATATAAAGTGTCACTGGAACAGAACTACCCCCATTTATTTTTGCATTGTCTACAGTTGTTTTCTTGCTGTAATGTCAGAGTTGAGTAGGGTGGTAGCTGCCGTATGGCCTACCATGCCTAAACTGTTTTATCTTGTCCTTTATAAAAAACTTTTGCTATCCCCTGGTATTTGTGGATTATAGCTAGTGATCTTTAACAAATTAGAAATTAAAGCTTAGAAAATTTTAAAGTTGAGAAATACTTTCAATAATTATCAGAGCTAATGGTCATGCAGCCTTTGAAAAACCATTGTATATTCATTACGAAATGAGAGTGCAGAAGGCAAATAACATCTTTGTATTATGTAAATAGCTTTACATAATATTACATGATACTGTGAGACCTTGAATGTGTATAAGAAACACTAGGGGTCCTCAAACTGTACTTTGAGAACTGCTGGAATATTATGTGACATATAGTAGCTGCTCAATATATGTTTGAATGAATTAGCAAAAATAACAAAAGAAGATAAGTGTTCCTGTAGTGACTTATAGTTTATAGTGTACTCTTATGTCTATTTCTATTTTAAGAAAGTTTAAGAAGGCAAAAGTATAAAACAAGAATTTTGGCATAGGAGATAGTAGAGGGTGTTTGTCAGCTAAGGAGAAAGATAAACCTCTAGTGTAGTGAACATGATTAAGGACATGAAAGGACTCACTTAAAATGGATCATATAAAGGCATTTAAATGATTTCATTGAATTTTTAATGTAGTGCAGAGAGTGGTATAATATAATAACAGTGAAGTAAATGTGATGTAATATGTGAAAGGACAGAAGAGGAATCATAGGAATAGTGAATCACAAGTCATCTTCAAAAGAGAATAAAGAATATCTTCAAAGGAGGATTGCTTGAAGGAATTTTACAATGGAAGACATACTGCCTTCAAAAAGTTAGGGCAGTCTGTTCTTAGTGTTTGGGTCTCTTGACTTACTCTGGTCTGTACCCTTCAGGTATAAATTTTTAAGCATTTTGAGTACTATCTGACCTTCTATGTAAGGAAAACTAAAAATAGACAATTTCAAAGGAAATTTAAATTTATTTTTAGAAGTTGAAATGGCCAAAGAATATTTCAACCCCTCTTTTGTAATCTGAAGGTAATTTAAGAAAGTCTCTGGTACACTAATACACTATGACTGTGCCTTGACATGCTTTATAGAAAATAGTTGTATTTAGACTGGGGTCTAGTTATTCTCATCACTTATGTAATTTCATTCACATGCATTCTTACTATATATTAAGTACAGTCACTTATTGTTAGACAATGTATGATTTTTTTTTGAGCCACGTAAATGAATTAGTCTTTATTCAAGGTATTTATGGGAAATCACTTCTTTTATACATATTGCTTAACTATACAGTTTAGTCCTAAGGAGGATATCAAATGCTGCACCATATCCAATCATTGCATTGAAAGAATGTTTGAAATAAAACTTGAGATCAGCAATTATATACCTAAACCCATTTAGAAACAATTTGTTCTGGTATGTTATTGAAAACAAATACAAACAAACTTTAGTAAGCCCTGGTGTTTTACCTCCTTCAGTATTATATTTACATTATTTGCACAGCAGGATGAGAAAGTAATCCCTGTGGAGATATTAAGGAAATCATCTATTTTTCTCTTAGATACACAAATGGGTAAATATGTATTATACAATACATAATAGCTTTTAATTGGGATACATGAAAATTGAATATCACTACTATGTGTGACATGTAAATTTTAATGTGGTATTTATAAATATTTTAGTAGTTACCATTTACCAGATGGAACTAATGTGTGTGTTTGTAAGTCTGAAACATCTTTTTTATGATAATAGTCTACACTTGAGGTAATTTATTCTTATCCTTGCAATATGGATGCAAGTTATCCACACTGTGCATAGTATTCCAAGCTTTTAGCATATCAAACAATGCTAAACGTCACTACACATCAAGATGAATGTTAACACTTCATTTGACTAATTAATATTTAACTGAAATTTTTTATCCCAGTGTGTACTATAATTTGAAATAAAAAGTCTAAGCAGACTCCCCATGTTCATTTTTGCTGATCACATGAAACCTTGGAAAAATAACTCTAAAGATGATGTTTCAACATGGAAGAAATTATATTAAAGCCCATGTTTTATTAGACGTAAAACTTTATTCCCAAACATTAGAATGTTAATGCCTATTTTCAGATGGTTAATAAATGTCATTCTCCTTCATCTTGATTAATGTTGTATCTCCTTTGTTTTGTAATACAGGAGAAATACCTGCTAGAGACTGTAATTTCTTTTATGAAGAAAACTCCCACCAACCCCTGCATTTTCCTTTCTTTTTATGCTCCTTTCCTCTATTCTCAGCATTCTATTACCTCTATCATCACTCTTCTAAAATACCATGGAATTTATAAAGCCACCTGGACTAGGTTTGGCATGAAATCTATCACTACCAGCACCAGCAATAGAAATGAAGCATTATATTGTCACTCTTTCCTTTTCAACTGATTGACTCGATGACCTATCTTGGATGTCACCCTGCACATCAATTGGTGTGCCTAGGAATGGTACGGCAGTCAAATTGTGAGCCTTTTAAGTAAACATTTATAATTTTAGCATTTCCTGATGCATGCTTGAAGAGCTGCTCTTCTATGCTTTCAATCATTTTAATGAGGTTTCTTAGTTTGATTTACAAATTTATTAAACACAACTTGGCGTTGTTATGTTTAGACTTTGGTTCTCATTTCATTATGTGTGTTTTGAGAGTCCTTGATGCTCTAAAAGAATAAAGAAACTTCATCTTTCTCCTCCTACTGTATCAGCAGACAAAACAAGAAAGGAGATAAAGCAGAATTAGAAATGATTTTTTAATCAAACAAGATTAAAAGGTTTCAATTCTCTTAGGATAGAATATTGATCATAACAAGGTAAACAAGCACACATCAAACACACAACTCTGAAACAAAGTAACATTGTTTTTTACCAATTGTTAACAGGATTATGGTTAACCCTGAGACTCAAGAAAGTAATCTCCCAGCATTTGAATCCATTTGAAGCCCTACATAAGATTTTACAGTTTTAAAATGTCCCAGGGAATCATATATCTTTGAGCAATGTTATGGAATTAAAGTGCTGTGAACACTTCCAAGTGAAGCTAAATTAAAGGCACAAAATTTAAAAGGTTATATTATTTCATGCATAAATTGCTGGTGTCCACTTTATAAATGGGAATTAAATTTGTAGTCTATAAAAATCCTCAGGTAGCTGTGATTTATATTTTTATATTAGTTGTTACAGTTTAATATTTCTCTTAATGCATTGAAATATGTTTATGCTGCTTTTTGAAAGACTGAAATAAAAATGCTACAAACAAATACGTTAATGACTGTCTTACAAATAGGAACACAGCAATGACATAATCATGTAGCTCAGTATCTTTGCATGACTCCAGCAGTGGGGAGCTTAAAGTATTTAGAATGAATAGCTTCCCTCCCTTTTCTAGGTGGTTATATACCTAAAGTGGAAGAGTTGTAGAAATTGATTATGACTATTCAGTTATTATTAGATTCTGTTATTCCTGGCATTAGATCCAGAGGAGCTCTATCTGGAAGAATGCTGTGGAAATGCTGCATAGGGTCAACAAGATACAATGAAAGAATGATTTAAAATCAGGATACCCAGTTTCCAATTTCACTTTAATCTTTAATAAACTCAGTAATCTTATGCAAGTTATTGCATTGTGGTATCAATCTGTCCTTTGTGAAAATAATTAATTTATGTTCTTCTATATTGATACAAATTATTTCTTGAAAAACAAAAGCAGTGTTTTCAAATTTTACTATGCAAGTAATATTCTAGGTGCTTGTAAAAAATTCAGATTCCCAGCTGCTATGACAAAGATCCTGATTTAGGTAGTCTTGGGTGGGTACCAGGAATCTGCCCTTCACATCTGCCCTTCATGGTACCCCATGGTGCTGTGATGCAGGTGGGCCACATTTTGCTGCTACTTTAGGTTGATTGGCTAAGTCGTCAACTATCCCAGATTCCTATCCCAGATTCCAGTTGGGACAATGTTTATGAAAGCCACTGATGTATATTAATTCTTCCTACAAGTAACAGAAAAAAAATTACTTCAAAAGACACTATTTGAAAATGTAAAGTCCTTTTTCTTAGGGGTTGTATGTGCTGAAATCCTTCAGTGAACAACTCTGTCATTGAGTATGTATATCCCCTCTTATCTTATTCTAAAAGACAAAATAATTGATACTAAAGTCTCACCAGTATCTCTTCAAATAAAAACCAAAGAAATAGTTCAAAGAAATGTTTGAAGACTTCTTGCACCTACAGTAAAATTTCTATATTTCAAAAACAATGAAGATAATATGTTGCTTCTCTTGGTACCCTGTTTTTCTGGATGGAAAACCTAAATGGGTTACTTCTATTTGCTTTAGGGCCTCAGATTATCTTTATAACTGAAATGGGAAATGAAAACTGAAACCCTAAAACAACTGGTTTTCAACTAATCATTAATCTAAGGTTTGCTCTTTATTTAATCAACTAGAATTAGGGTATAGATGGTTTATATGGGTTGACAACATGGTCAGCTTGTAATCTTCATAGTAACTCCTCTCTTCATTAATCTAGACTATACTTAATAATTGCTTTTCCCACATAATGGAACAAGTTAATTGCAAAATTTTGCTTCCACTAGAACTGTCAGGTAAACTTTGCAGAATTAAAGCCAGTTGAAATTTTCCTGTCAGAAATGCATTCACTTGTTTCTCAAAATATATAAACTTGCAAATTTTAAAAATATTACCAAATATATAGTTTTTCTCAATAGATACCATATATTTTTCAGAAATAATGAGATTAGTTTATGACCTATGTTACCTTTCCACAGCTATAATTTCACATATGTAGAAGTAGGGTAGAAGCTCATTTGAAGAGCTATTTATATCTTTCTATGTGCATCTGATATTATTAGTTTTATTTCCAGGTCACAGGGCTCATTACTGTATACTCTACATTTAGATGAGGATTAGTTTATAAGCATTTAAGTATTAATAATATTTGTTTAGCTATGAAAAAGTATAATGTCCCTGATGCACACTTTTTCCATGTAAACAGGTGCATTATAAGCTGCATTTGGATGTCTGTTTTCCCAAAGATTTTTTCTATGGCAGAGTAGGCCAAATGAAGCCAGAAATATTATTGCCCAAGGAGAACATTTGTAGCTTTCACTTCATTGTCATACCTTATCACTTACATAATATAATATTCACACACTCACAAACACACACACACACACACACACATATATGACTTAAAAATGTTCCATTAGCAATTCTGACAGCTGTGAGTTTTCCTCTTGAGGGAATACATAGGAATGCCATCTTTAATTTTATCTTCCTTTTATCTTCTTTCCTTTATACAAGCTAAGGACTGTGAAGAAAATGTCAAAGTACAATATTCAGGGCTGCAATAAAATGAATAAAGCTCCTTAGCTGGCAGTAATGAAATGCTTCTGGAGAAGTTACTACCAAATTGTAATGTTTACAACTTTACAGAAAGTCTTAGGAAAAACCTAGGGGTCATCTCACTAAATACGATAGCTGGATTTTTAAGAAGGCTGCATCATGTTACACTTGTAAACTCATTATAGTGATGTGGCCTAGACTCTCTCCAGGGATCATTAATAACATGCTTTAGGAATTTGGCCCTGGAGTGCAAAAGTTCTAACCCTGCTTGCCCACAGTTGTTTTACTTAAAAGGGCTTGTGTTACCTGTGACCATAAAATATTAGAAATATAGTGACCACAAAGAAAAGGTGGCTCACCTCAATGTTTGTGACTGAATCTAAGAGTCCACAAGCCCAGGAAGCTGCTTTTTACACAAAACAGTGGCTATTTACATTATTCTCATTAGTAAATGATGTTCTTGGATGGTGATCTCACATATCTTGGTTGTTGAGGAAATTCTATATGCTCAATAGGGGATCATTTATATAGTCATTTTAATCTATAACATAAATATTACTGTAATTTGGGAAGACCATGCAGTAAAACATGATTAGATTGCAACCACTACTCAGTAATCTAGGTCAAATTGTCATTGTCATATAGACAACACACACATAGGCAGGTGCCAAGGAGTATCTTCCATGCTGGACTAGAGGAGCCACCTAGAAGAAGATGTGATCTTCAGGCAAAGAGCAAGCTGAATCCACAGCTTGGAGTAAAAAACCTGCATTAGAGAGCCAGTATCAAGTATCTGGGGCAGTAAGAGATTTGGTAGTGAGGGACATTTAGGGAATATGTGTTAGAAAAGTGAGGCTATAGATAAGAAATCAGAACCTGAAAGGTTTAAAAACAAGTCATGAAGTTGAGTATGAAATCATGAAGCAAAGGTTCATAAAGCCAGCATCAACAGCATAAGGTCCAGTTTCTGATTCGTCTTGGTTGGTATATACATGTATTAGCAAAGTGGTTCTCAAACTTTTTGGGATCAGGACACTTTCACACATAAAATTAGTGAGGTTTCCACCGAGTTTTTGTCTGTATGTGTTATAGCTATTGATGTCTACTGTATCAGAAATTTAAACTTAGAAATACTAATTTATTTAAAACCATGATATTAAGTAACACATTTCATGTTAACATGAATACATTTGTAATGATAAAAGCTATGTTTTTCAAAGCAAGAATGTTTTCATGAGAAGATATTGTTTTGCATTTGCACAAGTCTCTCTTATTAGAAGATCATGCATTCAATCTATTTCAGAATTTTGTTTCTGTTGAAGCATATGAGGAAAATCCAGCCTCATGTAGATGTATAGTTAGAAAAGGAAGGAGTAGTTCCATTGCCTTTCCTGATAATGGTGGATATTTTTATTTGACACTGCAACAAAACAAACAAAAGTTTCTCAGGTGCTAGTTGCAGTGAAGAATTTTGAAATTAGATCAATAAACTTTTACTCTCCTAAACTAAAATCCATAGTTCTAGAGTGTTTTTTGAATAGATATCTACCCATGAATGGCTTTATAAAATGCATAGGTTATTTGGAAAATTTTGGTTTAGTGAGTTGTGCAGCTCTCCCAAATGTTGACACACGTAATTACATTATATCAAAATATCACATTCATTAATATCATCATCGATTTCATCCAAAAACTACTTAAGTATTGGCAACCTATCAAGTTTACCATGGCAGATACAAGTTTTCCAAATTATAATTTTGCTTTGAAATTTTGAATTTTAAATTGAAATAGAGTGATCTACAATATTATATTCATTTCAGATGCACAACATAGTAATTTGACAATTATATAATTACTAAATGCTCACCACAATAAGTGTAGTTGCCACCTGTCAATATATAAAGAAATTAAATATTACTGACTATATTGCCTCTGCTGTACTTTTATCTTCATAACTAATTTATTTTATAATCAAAATGTGTACATCTTTATCCCCTTCACCAACTTCACCCATTCCCCACCACTCTCCCCTATGGCAACTACCAGTCTGTTCTCTGTACCTATGAGTCTGTTTCTGTTACGTTTGTATGTTCACTTGTTTAACTTTTTAGATTCCATATGTATGTGAAATCATATGGTATTTGTCTTTCTCTGACTTATTTCACTTACAGTTGTATCCTCTAGGTCTATCCATGTTGTCTTCAATGGCAAGATTTCATTTTTGTTTATGGTTGAGTAACAGTATTCCATTATATAAATGTACCACATCTTCTTTATCCAATTCATTTATCAATGTACACTTAGATTGCTTCCATATTTGGCTATTGTAAATAATACTGCAATAAACAGAAGAGTGCATACATTTTTGCAAATTAGTGATTTTGTTTACTTCAGGTAAATTCCCAGAAATGGAATTGCTAGGTTGCATGGTATGTCTATTTTTAGTGTTTTGAGAGCACTCCATACTGCTTTCCATTGTGGTTTTACCTATTTACATTCCCAACAATAGTGTATGACGGTTCTCTTTTCTCACCAGCTTCTCAAACAATTGTTATTTCTTTTTTTTTAGATATTAGACATGCTGGCTAGTGTGAGCTGATATCTCATTGTGGTTTTCATTTGTCTTTCCCCTATGATTAGTGATGTTGAGCATCTTTTAATGTGCCTGTTGGTTATCTGTATGTATTTGGAAATATGTCTGTTTGGGTCCTCTGCCCATTTTTTAATTGGAGTATCAGTTTTTGCATGTGTGAGTCTATTTTTGGTGTTGAGTTGTATGAGTTCTTTATATATATATATTGGATTTTAGCTTCCTATTGGACATATTATTTGCTAACATAGTCTACTATACAGTAAGTTGTCTTTTTGTTTTGTTATTGATTCCCTTTGCTGTAAGGAGGTTTTGTAGTTTGATGTAGCCCACTTGTTTATTTTTGCTTTTGTTTTCTTTGCCTAAGGCCACATATCCTGAAAAAAATAACTAATGCCAATATTCATGAGTTTACTGGCTATGTATTCTTTTAGGGATTTTATGTTTTCAGGTCTTATATTTAGGTCTTTAACCCATTTTTAGTGTATTTTTGTGTGTGATACAAGATAATGATACAGCTTCATTCTTTTACATGTAGTTGTCCAGTTTCCCAACATCATTTATTAAAAACTGCCTTTTCGCATTCTTGCCTCCTTTGTCAGGTATTAATTGCCCATATAGAAATGGGTTTATTTTTGGGTTCTCTATTCTGTTCCATTGATCCTTCTATTTTTGTCCCATATTTGTAACTTTGTAGTGTAATTTGAAATCAGAAAGTGTGGTACCCTCAGATTTGTTCTTCTCTTTCAAGATGTCTTTGGCTATTCAGAGTCTTAAGGAGTTTCATACAAATATTATGATTGTTTGCTCTAATTCTCATAAAAATGCCATTTGGTGTTTTGATAGAGATTGCATTGAACTCTGGGTAGAATGTCCATTTTCACAATATTATTTCCTCCTATCCATGAGCCTAAAATATATTTTCATTTATTTGTGTCACCTTCAATTTCTTTCTTCAACGTTATATAGTTGAAACTTTGAATACCGAGTCAACAAATAATATGATTTGTTTTCCTTGAAGTGACAAACTCCATTCATTTTGAGAAACTGACTGTCAGATACTCAAGTCTGAGTTACCAGCTTTTCTGTCAGTCATTCGTCTAAGTAAAGATGACGACTGATGAAAAAACATGGCTAGTTAAGCTTATATCTCAATCACACAGTGCTTTATGGACTTCACATTTTATCATAGAGGATATTAAACAGGTATCCTGATGTATTAAGATTGAATGAAATTTTTATTTTTTTACTGGTTTATCAAGGATATCCTCAAGTGAAACTGGATTTATGTATTTGTTTTTTTATATCTATCTATCTATCTATCTATCTATCTATCTATCTATCTATCTATCATCTATCTGTCTATCTATCCAAGTATGTAAATAATAATCTATCTTCTTGCTTACTTATTTACAGTGAGTTTATTCCTATTGACCATTAATTAGTATAGGCTATGACACTACCTTCTTCAGCACTAAGTCATCAACATTTTTACCCACCTTGCGTTAGCAACAACACCACAACTGTCAATACAATGAAAAAGAAGAATAATATCTCTTATAATATTATGAAAATAGTTTTCACCTCAGAAACCCCCAAGAAAGGTCTTCTGGACTCCTGGAGACTTCATACCACATTTGAGAAATACAGGTTAAGAAGCACTTTGATTACTTTCTTTATATATATATATATATATATATATATATATATATATAATTATTTTTCATTGAAGGGTAGTTGATATACAGTATTACATTAGTTTCAGGTGTACAACACAGTGATTGAACATTTATATACATGATAATTCTAGGTACCAGCTATCACCATACTAAGTTGTCACAATATTTTGACTATATTCCTTATGCTATACATTACATCCCGGTTACTTACTTTACAATTGGAAGTGTGTACTTTATTTTATTTATTTCTTTTTATTTATTTATTTATTTATTTATTTATTTATTTATTTATTTATTTGTGAGGGCATCTCTCCTATTTTTTTGATCAAATGGTTGTTAACAACAAAAAAATTCTGTATAGGGGACTCAATGCTCAATGTATAATCATTAATCCACCCCAAGCCTAATTTTCATCAGTCTCCAATCTTCTGAAGCATAACAAACAAGTTCTTACATGGAGAACAAATTCTTACATAGTGAATAAGTTACATGGTGAATAGTACAAGGGCAGACATCACAGAAACTTTCGGTTTTGACCATGCATTATGAACTATAAACCGTCAGTTCAAATATGAATATTCGTTTGATTTTTATACTTCATTTATATGTGGATACCACATTTCTCTCTTTATTATTATTATTTTTAATAAAATGCTGAAGTGGTAGGTAGATGCAAAATAAAGGTAGAAAACATAGTTTAGTGTTGTAAGAGAGCAAATGTAGATGATCAGGTGTGTGCCTGTAGACTATGTGTTAATCCAAGCTAGACAAGGGCAATAAAAGATCCACGGATGCAACAGATTTCTCTCAGAATGGGGGGGGAGGCGGTGAGGTTCTAAGCCTCACCTCTGAGGATCCCCAGTTCCTCACCTGATGGCCCCCCTGCAACTGTGCCTGTAATAGGTTGTTCCTCCCTTGAGGATATCTTACCCGTCTCTGGCTAACCAGTCATCTTCTGGGGCCATACAGGGAAATGTAAAGTTGGTAAGTGAGAGAGAAGCCTTATTGTTTGAAAAGGTTAGCTTTTTACTTCTTTGCAGATTTATGCCCTGTGGCTTCTATACCCAGCATTTGTCTTGAGATATCTTTACCACTTGGAAGAATTGTGATACACGGTAAATTCGATATGAGGCACGAATTCTATTTATGGGTTGTAATTAGGAAGGAAGAAGAAAAGCTATAGAAGTAGCAGGTGGAAAAAAACATGGGAAGGTGAATTATTTCTTTGACATATCTTCTTATAGAGTAACTTCAGCATGTATAGGTTTTAAACTACTAATTAAATTGCACACACACATTAACATAATAGGAATACAGTTACATGACCAAAGCATACTTATAATTACCAGCCATTGCCAGTGAAACCAAGAAAACCAGTTAGGCACCTTAGGCATTTGTGAAAACTTATCTATGATATGGTGGGTATTGTCCAACTGAACTTGAATAGTCTGAGAGAAATCAGACAAATTAAAACAACCCATTCCTGGAGACTGTTCACATCCCATATGTTCTTTTAACAGTAGATAGTCTGTAGTTGTAAGATTTTGGAGCGCTACAATTTGCACTTCTCCTAATTCTTGGTTGAGTTCCAACAGTGCAGATCCAGTCAAATTTGTTGTTTTACTGTATGCACAGGCCAGCTCAGATATCTCCTTCTTCATTCCCATGGCAAGTCCAGGAACCGGTGGGATGAGTAGCAGTCTGTGGATCTTTGTTGGGGTTTTTTGATGATCATCTTCTGGCATGAGTCTTCCAGAGAGTGCTGATGTTGGAAGTTCTTTTTCATATTGTAACTTAGTTCATTTTCTGGGTAGCCAAATTAGGCTTCGATCCTCTGTATAAGCACAAACAAACCCTTTGCCTACACTTTTATATGCACTTTATACCATTGTGTAGAACTCATTGGAGGTCACCACACAGGAACTGCATTTTTTTTTCTTATAATTACTCTGCACTTAAATGATGAATATTATGTTTACTAGGATCTCCCCTATACCAGGTCCTCCCATAAACCCCTTTACAGTCGCTTTCCATCAGCATAAGCAAAGTGTTGTAGAGTCACTACTTGTCTTCTCTGTGTTGCACAGCCCTCCCCTTTCTCCCACCCCCTCATGCATGCTAATCTTAAAACCCCCCTTCTTCTTCCCACCCCTCATTCCTCCCTACCCACCCATCCTCCCCAGTCCCTTTCCCTATTCCATTCTTGAGTTCTGTGATTCTGCTGCTGTTTTGTTCCTTCAGTTTTTCCTTTGTTCTTATACTCCACAGATGAGTGAAATCATTTGGTATTTCTCTTTCTCCGCTTGGCTTGTTTTGCTGAGCATAATACCCTCTAGCTCCATCCATGTTGCTGCAAATGGAAGGATTTGCCCTTTTCTTATGGCTGAGTAGTAATCCATTGTGTATATGTATCACATCTTCTTTATCCATTCATCTATCGATGGACATTTCAGTTGCTTCCAATTCTTGGCTATTGTAAATAGTGCTGCGATAAACACAGGGGTGCATCTGTCTTTCTCAAACTTGATTACTGTATTCTTAGGGTAAGTTCGTATGAGTGAAATTCCTGGGTCAAATGGTAAGTCTGTTTTGAGCATTTTGATGAACCTCCATACTGCTTTCCACAATGGTTGAACTAATTTACATTCCCACCAGCAGTGTAGGAGGGTTCCCCATTCTCCACAGCCTCGCCAACATTTGTTGTTGTTTGTCTTTTGGATGGCAGCCATCCTTACTGGTGTGAGGTGATACCTCATTGTGGTTTCAATTTGCATTTCTCTGATAATTAGCAATGTGGAGCATCTTTTCATGTGTCTGTTGGCCATCTGAATTTCTTTTTTAGAGAACTGTCTGTTCAGTTCCTCTGCCCATTTTTTAATTGGGTTATTTGTTTTTTGTTTGTTGAGGTGTGTGAGCTCTTTATATATTCTGGATGTCAAGTCTTTATCGGATCTGTCATTTTCAAATATATTCTCCCATACTGTAGGGTTCTTTTTTGTTCTATTGATGGTGTCTTTTGCTGTACAGAAGCTTTTCAGCTTGATATATTCCACTTATTCATTTTTGCTGTTGTTTTCCTTGCCCGGGGAGATATGTTCAAGAAGAGGTCACTCATGTTTATGTCTAAGAGGTTTTTACCTATGTTTTTTTCCAAGAGTTTAATGGTTTCATGACTTACATTCAGGTCTTTGATCCATTTTGAGTTTACTTTTGTATATGGGGTTAGGCAATGGTCCAGTTTCATTCTCCTACATGTAGCTGTCCAGTTTTGCCAGCACCATCTGTTGAAGAGACTGTCATTTTGCCCTTGTATGTCCATGGCTCCTTTATCAAATATTAATTGACCATATATGTCTGGGTTAATGTCTGGATTCTCTAGTCTGTTCCATTGGCCTGTGGCTCTGTTCTTGTGCCAGTACCAAATTGTCTTGATTACTATGGCTTTATAGTAGAACTTGAAGTTGGGGAGTGAGATCCCCCCTACTTTCTTCTTCTTTCTCAGGATTGCTTTGGCTATTCGGGGTCTTTGGTGTTTCCATATGAATTTTTGAATTATTTGTTCCAGTTCATTGAAGAATGTTGCTGGCAGTTTCATAGGGATTGCATCAAATCTGTATATTGCTTTGGGCAGGATGGCCATTTTGACGATATTAATTCTTCCTAGCCATGAGCATGGGTTGAGTTTCCATCTGTTAGTGTCCCCTTTAATTTCTCTTAAGAGTGAATTGTAGTTTTCAGAGTATAAGTCTTTCACTTCTTTGGTAAGGTTTATTCCTAGGTATTTTATTCTTTTTGATGCCATTATGAATGGAGTTTTTTCCTGATTTCTCTTTCTGTTGGTTCATTGTTAGTGTATAGGAAAGCCACAGATTTCTGTGTGTTGATTTTGTATCCTGAAAATTTGCTGTTTTCCGATATCAGTTCTAGTAGTTGTGGTGTAGAGTCTTTAGGTTTTTTATGTATAGTTTCATGTCATCAGCAAATAGTGACAGTTTAACTTCTTCATTACCAATCTGGATTCCTTGTATTTCTTTGTTTTGTCTGATTGCCATGGCTAGGACGTCCAGTACTATGTTAAATAAAAGTGGGGAGAGTGGGCATCCCTGTCTAGTTCCCAATCACAGAGGAAAAGCTTTCAGCTTCTCACTGTTCAATATAATGTTGGCTGTGGGTTTATCATAGATGGCCTTTATTATGTTGAGGTACTTGCCCTCTATTCCCATTTTGCTGAGAGTTTTTATCATTAATGAATGTTGAACTTTGTCAAATGCTTTTTCAGCATCCTTGGAGATGATCATGTGATTTTTGTCTTTCTTTTTGTTGATGTGGTGGATGATGTTGATGGACTTTCGAATGTTGTACCATCCTTGCATCCCTGGGATGAAACCCACTTGGTCATGGTGTACGATTCTTTTGATGTATTTTTGAATTGGTTTGCTAATATTTTGTTGAGTATTTTTGCATCTACGTTCATCAGGGACATTGGTCTGTAGTTTACTTTTTTGGTGGGGTCTTTGCCTAGTTTTGGTATTAGGGTGATGTTAACTTCATAGAATGAGTCCCTGAGTATCCCCTTCTCTTCTATTTTTTGGAAAACTTTAAGGAGAATGGGTATTATGTCTTCCCTGTATGTCTGATAAAATTCTGAGGTAAATCCATCTGGCCTGGGGGTTTTGTTCTTTGGTATTTTTTTGTTTACCGCTTCAATTTCTTTGCTGGTAATTGGTCTGTTTAGATTTTCTGTTTCTTCCTTGGTCAGTCTTGGAAGGTTGTATTTTTCTAGGAAGTTGTCCATTTCTCCTAGGTTTCCAAGCTTGTTAGCATATAGGTTTTCCTAGTACTCACTAATAATTCTTTGTATTTCTGTGGGGTCCATCGTGATTTTTCCTTTCTCATTTCTGATACTGTTGATTTCTGTTGACTCTCTTTTCCTCTTAATAAGTCTGGCTAGAGGCTTATCTATTTTGTTTATTCTTCTTTTTCCAATTTCAATAATTGTGACGTTATGACCATTTATTTGGGATTGTTCTTCCTTTTTTAAATATGCCTGGATTGCTATATACTTTCCTCTTAAGACTGCTTTTGCTGTGTCCCACAGTAGTTGGGGCTTAGTGTTGTTGTTGTCGTTTGTTTCCATATATTGCTGGATCTCCATTTTGATTTGGTAATTGATCCATTGATTATTTAGGAGCGTGTTGTTAAGCCTCCATGTGTTTGTGAGCCTTTTTACTTTCTTTGTACAATTTATTTCTAGTTTTATACCTTTGTGGTCTGAAAAGTTGGTTGGTAGGATTTCAATCTTTTGCAATTTACTGAGACTCTTTTTGTGGCCTAGTATGTGGTCTATTCTGGAGAATGTTCCATGTGCACTTGAGAAGAATGTGTATCCTATTACTTTTGGATGTAGAGTTCTGTAGATGTCTATTAGGTCCATCTGTTCTAGTGTGTTGTTCAGTGCCTCTGTGTCCTTACTTATTTTCTGTCTGGTGGATCTGTCCTTTGGAGTGAGTGGTGTGTTGAAATCTCCTAGGATGAATGCATTGCATTCTATTTCTTCCTTTAGTTCTGTTAGTATTTGTTTCAGATATGTTGGTGCTCCTGTATTGGGTGCATATATATTTATAATGGTTATATCCTCTTGTTGGACTGAGCCCTTTATCATTATGTAATGTCCTTCTTTGTCTTTTGTTACTTTCTTTATTTTGAAGTCTGTTTTGTCTGATACCAGAATTGCAACACCTGCTTTCTTCTCTCTGTTGTTTGCATGAAATATCTTTTTCCATCCCTTGACTTTAAGTCTGTGCATGTCTTTGGATTTGAGGTGAGTCTCTTGTAAGCAGCATATAGATGGGTCTTGCTTTTTTATCTTTTCTATTACTCTGTGTCTTTTGATTAGTGCATCAAGTCCATTTACTTTTAGGGTGTGTATTGAGAGATATGTACTATTGCCATTGCAGGCTTTAGATTCGTGGTTACCAAAGGTTCAAGGTTAGCTTCTTTAGTATCTTACTGCCTATCTTAGCTCGTTATTGAGCTGTTATATACACTGTGTGGAGATTCTTTTCTTCTCTCCCTTCTTATTCCTCCTCCTCCATTCTTCATATGTTGTGTGTTTTGTTCTGTGCTTTTTTTAGGAGTGCTCCCATCTAGAGCAGTCCCTGTAGGATGCCCTGTAGAGGTGTTTTGTGGGAAGCAAATTCCCTCAGCTTTTGCTTCTCTGGGAATTGTTTAATCCCGCCATCATATTTAAATGATAGTCATACTGGATACAGTATCCTTGGTTCAAGGCCCTTCTGTTTCATTGCATTAAATATATCATGCCATTCTCTTCTGGCCTGCAGGGTTTCTGTCGAGAAGTCTGATATTAGTCTGATGGGTTTTCCTTTATAGGTGACCTTTTTCTTTCTAGCTGCCTTTAAAACTCTTTCCTTGTCCTTGATCCTTGCCATTTTAATTATTGTGTGTCTTGGTGTTGTCCTCCTTGGATCCTTTCTGTTGGGGGTTCTGTGTATTTCCATGGTCTGTTCGATTTTTTCCTCCCCCAGTTTGGGGAAGTTTTCAGCAATTATTTCTTCAAAGAGACTTTCTATCCCTTTTCCTCTCTCTTCTTCTTCTGGTACCCCTATAATACGGATATTATTCCTTTTGGATTGGTCACATAACTCTCTTTGTATTGTTTCATTCTTGGAGATCCTTTTATCTCTCTCTATGTCAGCTTCTATACGTTCCTGTTCTCTGGTTTCTATTCCTTCAATGGCCTCTTGCATCTTATCCATTCTGCTTATAAATCCTTCCAGGGATTTTTTCACTTCTGTGATCTCCTTCCTGACATCTGTGATCTCCTTCCGGACTTCATCCCATTGCTCTTGCATTTTTCTCTGCATCTCCGTCAGCATGTTCATGATTTTTATTTTGAATTCTTTTTCAGGAAGACTGGTTAGGTCTGTCTCCTTCTCATGTGTTGTCTCTGTGATCTTTGTCTGCCTGTAGTTTTGCCTTTTCATGGTGATAGAGATAGTTTGCAGAGCTGGTACAAGTGACAGCTGGAAGTGCTTTCCTTCTTGTTGGTTTGTGGCCTTCCTCTCCTGGGAGAATAGCGACCTCTAGTGGCTGGTGCTTGGCAGCTGTGCACATACAGGGCTTCTGCTTCCTGCCTGGTTGCTATGGAGTTTATCTCTGCTGTTGCTTTGGGCATGCTCTGGCTCGGGCTGCTCCTCCAAAATGGTGGAGCCCCGTTGGAGGGGGAGCAGCCGGGAGGCTATTTATCTCTGTAAGGGGCCTCTGTGCTCCTTGCTCCCCAGGGGGTTAGAGTGCCCAGAGATCCCCAGATTCCCTGCCTCTGTCTTTATGTGTCTTGTCCTGCCCCTTTAAGACTTCCAAAAAGCACTCTCCAAACCAAAGCAACAACAGCAACAACGAAAGAAAAAATAAATAAATAAATAAATAATTTCTTTTAAAAAAAGGAAAAACACGCAATTTTCTTTGTCCTCAGTCGCCAGTCTCAGGCACCCCCTCACTGGTCTTGCTGCCCTGTTTCCCTAGTATTGTCGTCCCTGTCCCTTTAAGGCTTCCAAAAAGCACTCGCCAAAAAAAAAAAAAATTAAATTAAAGCCACTCCCATTTCTTTTTTCTCCGGCGTCGGCCTCAGGCACCCACTCACCGGTCCTGCCACCCTGTTTCCCTAGTATCCAGGACTCCGCGCATGCACTGTGTCTGCACTGTGTTCCAGAATCCTGGGGCTGGGTGTTCAGCAGTCCTGTGCTCCCTAGACCTCCTTGCTGACTCATCTCCACCCGCCGGGAGCCGAGGGGAGGGGTGCTCGGTTCCCGCCGGGCCGGGGCTTGTATCTTACCCCCTTCGCAAGGCGCTGGGTTCTCGCAGGTGTGGAAGTGGTCTGGATGTTGTACTGTGTCCTCTGGTCTCTATTATATTTTCATAGATAAATGTGGTTTTGGGAGGAGATTTCTGCTGCTCTACTCACGCTGCCATCTTCTACCCCTCTTGCTTTCTTTTTTTTAATGCCATGACTTGCACCTCTTTTTACTCTTTTAATTACAAAAAAAATTGGTTTTCGTTTCTCATTTTCTCTACTTCTTAATTTCTTTACTTTTCTTCTTTAAAGAATCTAGTGTCTTTACTTTCTCAACTTTTTTTGTGATATGTAGCACAAATCAAGTTTTAAGTTGCTTGGTCATTCATCAAATATTAGTAAGCATTTACGATGTTGCAGGCATTGTTTTAGAAAACAGACAACCCCTCTTTGTAAATATGACAGGAGAGTAGGAATTATCTTTCCTTTTGTTTATTTAAGTATAATTGATACACAACATTACATTGGTTTCAAGGGTACAACATAGGGATTTGACAGTTATCTACATGATTAAATGCTTGCTAGTATACTTACTAATGTAGTTACTGTCAACATAGAAAGATATTACAGTATTGTTGACTATATTCTCTATGTTATACTTTGATCCCTGTGACTAATTTATATCATGATTGAGATTTTGCCTCTATATCCCCTTCATTTATTTCACTCACCCACCCCAACCCATGGTAGCCACCAGTCACTTTTTGGGCATGTTGACAAGGTGCCTGACAAACTGGTTAATATATTGCTCTTCTTTCTGCCCAGTGCCTCCACTACCTGTCTTGTCTACCCATCCTGGCTCTTCTCCTCACCTCCTTTATATAATCCCTATCAGTACATCAAATATCAGTTCCATCCTTGGGAGTCAACATGCAAATAAAAGGAATATTGTTGCAGGTGTCTTTTTCTTTAAAACTAATCTCTTAGACAATTAGCATATCTCTATTTAGTATTCTTTCAACAAATTTACCTTCTCTTTTGGCTTCCAGTATATGTTCAGATCATATATATAAATTTTGCTCTAGAATGTAGGAATTTAAGGAATGGCCTTTTTTTAAAAATTCATTTTCTTTAAACTAAGAAAATACCAAAAAAAGAAAATGTTCCTACCTGCCCCACCCCCTACCTCTGGCAACCAGCAATCTGTTCTGTGGATGTTTTTTTTTAAATAATATATTTTCTAGATTCCACATATAAGATCATAGACATTTGTGTTTATCTTATCTGCCTGATTTATTTTAGTTATCATATTGCCCTTGAGATTCAATCATGTTATCTCAAAAGGGAAGATTAAATTTTTATGGCTGAATAACATTCCATACACACACACACACACACACACACACACACACACACACACACACACACACACCATGATTTCTTTTCCATTCACACATTGTTGGACACTTAGGTTATTTAACATATTGGGTATTGTAAATAATGCTGCAATGATGATAGAGGTGCATATATCTTTAGAAGTTACTGTTTGCATTTTATTCAGATAAATACCCAGAATTGAAATTGCTGGATCATATGGCCATTCTATTTTTAATTTTTGAGAAATTTCCGTATTGCTTTTCATAGTTGCTACACCAATGTATATTACCACCAACAGTGCATGATTGTTCATTCCCTTTTCTCTACTCCTTGCCAACAGTGTTATTTCTAGTCTTTTAGATAGTAGTCATTCTAACAGGTGTAAAGTGATATCTCACTGTGGTTTTGATTTGCATTTCTCTGATAATGCTGTAGGGTATCTTTTTTTTCCTTTTTTTTTATGATGTATAGTTAAGATACAATATTATATGGGCTTCAAGAGAGCTCAGATGTAAACCAACCCATATGTTGTCAATTAATATGATAAAGGAGCCATGAATATAAAATGGGGAAAAGACAGTCTAGTATTTTCAATAGTGTTGGGAAAACTGGACAGCTACATTCAAGAGAATGAACCTGTCTAACTGAGTACAAAAATGTATAGTATCTTTTAATGTAACTTTTGGCCATCTATATGTCTTCTATGGAAAAATATCTATTCAGTTCTTCTGCCCATTTTTCAATCAGATTGTTTTTTTGCTATTGAGCTGCATGTGTTTTTTATACCTTTTGGATATTAGCCCCTTCTCAGATATATGATTTGCAAATATTATTTCCTATTGGGTAGGTTGTCTTTTCATTTTGTTGATGGTTTCCTTTGCTGTGAAAGCTTTTTAGATATAGTAGTACTTATTTATTTTTGCTTTCATTGCTTTTGCTTTTGGAATCAAATAAAAAATTTTATAGCCAACACCTATGATAAGGAGCTTAGTGCCTATGTTTTCTTGAAGGAATTTGATGATTTCAGGTCACATGCTTAATTCTTTAATCCATTTTTAGTTAATTTATCTGTACTGTATAAGAGAGTGGTCATTTCATTGTTGTTTTGCATGTTTCTATTCAATATTCCCAACACCATTTATTGAAAGAGACTATCCTTTCCCATTTTATATTCTTGGCCTCTTTGTCATTAATTAATTAGCTTTATGTGCATAAGGTTAATTCTGGGCTCTCTATGCTATTCCATTGATATTATGTCTTTTTATGCCAATACCATACTATTTAAATTACTATAGCTTTGTAATATAGTTTGAAACAGGGAAGGAGCATGATGCCTCCAGCTATGTTCTTCTTTCTCAAGATACCTTTAGTTTTTCAGGGTCTTTTATGGTTTCATACAATTTGTTTTTTTCTATTTCTATGAAAATTGACTTTGGAATTTTGATAGTGATGGATGGCATTGAATTTGTATACCATTTTGTATAGTTTCAACATTTTAACAATATTAATTCTTCCAATCCATGTGGATGCAATATCTTTGCAGTTATTTGTGTCCCCTTCAGTTTTTTTCATTAATGTCTCATAGCTTTCAATATGCATATCTTTTGCCTCCTTGGTTAAATGTATTCCTAAGTATTTTAATATTTTTGTTTCAAGTTGTAAATATAATTGTTTTCTTAATTTCTTTTTATGATAGTTCATTATTAGTGAATAGAAACACACAATAGATTTTTGTGTATTGATTTTATGTCCTGTTACTTTGCCAATTTTTTATTAGTTCTAACAGTTTTTGATGTAATCTTTTTATCATTTTCTATGTATAATATCATGTCATTTCCAAATAATGACAGTTTTACTACTTTTCTGATTTAGATGTCTTTTATTTCTTTTTCTTATCTAATTGCTGTTGTTAGGACTTCCATCAGTATGTTGATGGAAGGCAACAGTGGCAACCTTGTCTTGTTCCTGATCTTAGAATAAAAACTTTCAGCTTTTTACCATTACATATGATATAGCTGTAGCTTATTAGATTAATTTATGTTGAGGTATTCTTTCTATACACTCTTTGTTGAGAATTTTTATCATGAATGGATGTTGAATTTTGTCAAATGCTTTTTCTTCATCTGTTGAGATGATCATATGATTTTCATCCTTAATTTTGTGAATTGTGTGTGTTACATTGACTGATTTGTGGATTTTCAACCATCTTTACATACCTAGAATAAACTCCATTTGATCATGGTGTATGATCTTTTTAATGTATTGTCAGACTTAATTTGTTAAAATTTGATTGAAGATTTTTGTGTCTATATTCATCAGGAATATTTGCCTATAATTTTCTTTTCTTGTGGCATCTTGTCTGGTTTTGGTAGTAGGATAAGGCTGGCTTCATAAAACGAATTTGGGTGAGTTCCCTCTTCTACTTTTTGGAAGTGTTAGAGATTGATTGATATTAATTTTTCTTTGAATGTTTGATATAATTCTCCTGTGTAGCCATCTGTTTCTGGACTTTCCTTTATTAGGAGGTTTCTGGGATTGCTGATTTAATCACCTTACTAGTAATCAGTCTGTTCAGATTTTGTATTTCATCATTATTCAATCGTGGTTAGTTGTGTGTTTCTAGGAATTTATCCATTTCTTCTCAATTGTCTAGTTTTTTAATGTAAATTGTACATAGTAGTCTCTTGTATTTCCATGGTATTAGTAGAAACATCTTTTTCATTTCTACTTTCATTTGAGTCCTTTCTGTTTTTTTTCTTGGTAAAGCCTAGCTAAAAGTTTGTCAATTTTGTTTATCTTTTCAAAGGACTCGTCCTTAGTTCCATTGATCTTTTCTTTTGTTTTTTAGTTTCTATCTCACTTATATGTGCTCTAACATTTGATATTTCCTTCTTCCTACTAACTTTGAGATTCATTTGTCCTTTTTCTAGTTCCTTTAAGTGTAAAGTTAAGTTGTTTATTTGAGATTTTTCTTATTTTTGAGGCAGGTGTTTATCACTATGAATTTCCCTCTTAGAACTGGTTTTTCCTCATCCAATAAATTTTGGTATGTTGAATTTCCATTTTCATTTGTCTCAATATATTTTTTATTTCCCTTTGATAGTTTTTGACCTCCTAGTTGTTCAGTAGCATGTTTTTTAAGCTTCAAATATTTATGATTTTATGTTGCTTTTGGGAGGTAATGAATTTCTAGTTTAATAGCACTGTGAGTGCAAAAGATGGTTGATATGATCTTAGTCCTCTTGAATTTATTAAGACTTGATTGTGGCCTAATGTATGATCTATCTTGGAAAATGTTCCATGTGCAGTTGAGAAAAATGTGTTTTCCATTGCTTTTGGATGGAATGTTCTGTAAAAATTTGTTAAGTTCATCTGGAACAGCATTTTGTTCATGGCTGATGTTTCCATATTGATTTTTCTGTCTGGGTGATCTATACATTGACATAAGTGGAATATTAAAGTCCCCTAGATCTCTTGGATCTCTTAATATTTGCTTTATATATTTAGGCTGTTGATATATGGATAGATAGATAGATAGATAGATAGATCCTATGCTGGATTCATAAATATTTCCAAACATAGTATCTTCCTTTATCATTGACCCCTTTATTATTATGTAACACACTTCTTAGTCTCATAACAATTTTCATTTTAAAGTCTACTTCTTTCTTATGTAAGTATAACTACTCTAGCTTCCTTTTGTTTTCCACGTACTTCAAATACTTTTTTCCATTCCTTCACTTTTAGTCTTTGTGTCATTCCATTTTAAGTGAGTCTCTTATAACCAGCATATAAATGAGTCATGTTAATTTTTACCATTCAGCCACTGTATGCCTTTTGACTGGAAAATTTAGTGCATTTACATCTAAAGTAATTATTGATAACCCTATGCTTATTGATATTTTGTAATTGTTTTATGGCTATTTTTATAGTCCCTCTTTTTTCCTTTTATTTTTTGCTCTCTTCCTTTCTGGTCTGATGATTTGTTTAGTGGTATACTTATATCCCTCTCTTTTTCTCTTTTGTATATTTGCCATAAGCTTTTGCTTTTTAGTTAACATGAGACTTTAGATATCAAGCCCCATGTAGATACAACAAGTCTATTTTAAGTTGATAATATCTTAAGTTTGCTCCCATTGTTGAGTTCAACATTAGTACTCTCACCCAATGTTTTATATTTTTGATGTCATATTTTAAATCTTTTTATCTTATGTATCCTTTAATTGATTATTATAATCATAATTATTTTACCACTTTTGTCTTTTAACCTTTATACTAGCTTTATAATCAATTAATCTACTATCTTTACTATATATTACCTTTCCAGTGAGATTTGTTATTTCATGTGTTCTTACTACTAATTAGAAACTGTTATTTTCAGCTTAAAGAAGGCCCTTTAATATTTATTTGTAAGGTCAGTTTAGTAGTGATGAACTCCATTAGACTTTGCTTGTCTAGAATCTACATCTCTCCTTCATTTCTAAATGACAACTTTGCTAGGTTGAATATTCTTGATTAGAAATTTTTTCATCATGTTGATTATTGTGTTCCACTCCCTTTTCACATGGAATTTCTGTTGGAAAGTCTACTGATTGTATTATGTTGATTCCCTTTGAATGTATAAAGTTGTTTTACTTTTGGTGTTTTTAATATTCTGTCCTTGTCTTTAACTTTTGACATTGTTATTATGATGTATCTTGATATGAGTTTTTTGGGGTTCCTCAAATTGTGAGCCCTCTGGGCTTTCTACATCTCTAGCCTTTTTTCCTTCCCAGGCTAGTGAAGCTTCCAGTCATTATTTCTTCAAATAAGACTTCTGTCGTTTTCTCTCTCTTTTCTCCTTCTAGGAGCCCTGTGATGTGAATGTTAGTCCATCTGATGTTGTACTATAAGCCCCCTAAGCCATCTTCACTTTTTTTTTCGTTTTTACCACTCTGATTCAGTGACTTACACTGATTTTTCAAATTGACTGATCCTTTCTCTTGTGTCATCTACTCTGCTGTTGAACCCCTCTACCCGATTTTTCAGTTCAGTCATTGTATTCTTCAGCTGTGACTTCTATTTGGTATTTTCCTTTATTTTCTCTCTTTGTTGAAGTTCTCACCCATTCTCTTCTTCAGTTCAGTGAGAATCTTTATGACTATTGCTTTGAACTATTTAGTAGGTTAGGTACTTATCTCTGTTTCATTAAGTTCTTTTCCCTGAGGTTTTATTTTATTCTTACATTTGGAGCATATTCATATGTTTCTTGTTATTCTGGGCTCTTTGTGTTGGCTTTTATACTATATGTAATAAAAAAAGGAAATATCTCTCCCAGTCTTGAAATAGTGGCCTTGTGTAGGAAATGGAACCTATTCTTCCACCCTGCCTTAGCTTTTGGTTGTGTCTCAAAACATTGTGCTCGTCCAAACCCCCTTTTATATTTTTAATACCTTCTTGTAGTTGAGGATGTGCCAAACCTGTCACTGCCCCAAAGAAGATCTCAGCATCTAAATAAAGGCCAACTGAAATCCAGTCTTGGCACCATCTTTTAAAAGTATGGAAATATACAGTCCTGTGGGACCAGAAACATAAGCCACACCAGCCACAAGAGCCACATAATCTGGGGATGTCCTCTTTCACAGAAAGACCAAGCTCCTGAGTCTTGCTATGTCCTAAGGGTAGTAGTTATTTAAGAACTCTTTTCTCCTTGGTGACAGCTCTTTGGGACCCAGAAGCATAAGCCTTACTGGCCACCAGAGCCAGGCAATGCAGAAGTGTTGCCTGAAAGTACTCACAAAAAATCAGGGTGCCATACAGAGGCATGTTCTCCTTTCTGAGTTACACTGATTATTATAGTTCCATGGGACCAAGAATGCAAATCCTTTGGCCTCCAGAGCCATGTGATCGAGTGATCAAAATTGGGGCTCTCCTGGTATGTAAAAGCTCATTTCCAGGACAGATACTGGTGGTCTGGAACACAGCAAAGGGAGAGTATGAAGATGGTACCACCAGTCTCCGTTCCTGGAAAGTGTTCCAGCAGGCTCCTAGGTATCTGTTTTAAACTTCATTCCAGACCCTCAGAAAGCTTTAATATAAGCAGGTAAGCCTCCTTCACTTTAAATCTGAGCATGATTGAGCTACTTCTGAGCTGGACCCTAGGATTGGTGAGTCTAAGCATGTAAGCCCTTTAAGAGATTTCTCAATGTACTAGACTTGTAGATGTTGAGATGTAAGCCCCATTAGATTTCAAAGTTAAATGTTTGAGTACTCATATCTCAAGTGTATGTCTTAAATGTTGATATGCCTGTTGTGGGGATCAAAGCCTTTGCTCCTTGGGGGAAGTTCTGGGTTTTGAGTTCATTCCCAACTGTGGAATGCCATGCTGGGGGTGAGGTTTAGGTCAAGATTGTTTCTCAGCCTCTCCTACCAGCTTTGATGTGGTTTTCTTCTCTTTTGCCAGATGTATAGTCATCGCTCAGCAAAACTAAGTTTTGTGGGTTTTCTATTAAAATTTTTTCATATGTAGCTATAGACTTGGTGTGTCCGTGGGATGAGGAGAATTCAGGATGTTCCTACATCACCATCTTGAACTAGAACAAGTAATGATTTTTACTATGTTATTTTGCACATATAACATCATTGAACAATCATTTCCATTTTGTTGAACTTCTGTACTTTGACCCATTCTTCTACCTAACACTCCATTTCTACAGCAAAGCTATTTATGTTCTTTACTTCCTTTTTAGTCACTACAGAAATGCATCCCATTTTAGAGTGTGAAATCCATCCTCTTTTAATATCTAGTTAAAATTACTGACTGCATAGCCAGTTGCCAACTCTACCAATTTAGCCTTCATTCCCTAGGGAAATAACTAAAGTATTTTTTCTTTTCTTACTGTTTGATGTTTTTTACATCGTGCTTTTAGTTACGCATCAGACGTCCCTCTCTGGTTTGCATTAGTAAAACCTAGGACTCCTATTCCCCTGTTTTATCTAACCCACCTACATCTCAGTCTCCCTTTTACTTACTCATAATTCTCCCATTTGGACAGATAGATTAAATGAATTCTATATGCATCCTTCTGGTTTAGGTTGCTCTCCAGTTTAAAATAATTCACTCAGCAGAAAAATACTTGAAATTAAGATAGCCAGATTTATTGTATGTCTTACATGTATTTGATAATTACAATAACCCTAGATGTAGTCACTCTTGCCAGCTTTATTTACAGATAAGGAAACCAAGTCATAGAAAGTTTCCTATGTTCCCAGTAGTAAGGCCTGAATCCCAAGCAGATAATTTGCCCTCACTGCCAGCAATCTTTAATGCACAACACCACCTCTCACCAACCATCTTAAAGACTCCCCAGGGTCTCTTTTTCAACATTTAAACTATCAAGACACCATAACATTTTTCTCATTATCCTACCTTTCCTGTCATTTACCAATCAATGGCTTTTTTAGGAAATTAAATATTTTGCTAAATATATGTAAACTCTTACTACTAGGTTCAGAGCTGAGATTTTAGCCATTGTCAGGGTCTCACATGGACAACCTCTTCCTTTTCTAATGATGCTACTGCTTCTGCTTCCGTTTGCAACTTGCTTAATTTTTTTACTGAAGCATCAGGTAGACACAACCAGGTCAAACTGAGAAATCTCAATCTCTAGCCCTTCTGCTCCTGGCATTTCCCCATGGCTCAGTCATTCTCATATCCTCACAGTATGGCAGATCTCTTCTGCAGTTTTCTCCTAGGTCAGAACTGCATGCCACACTTCAGTAGTTGTTTTCCTCTCCTTTCTAAGCCTCCTATATTTGCATTTATACTTTGAATAATAAAACTGTATTACTTTAAAAAATTAAAATGTCTGTTTTCTGTTTTCTGTAACATAAAGAGGTGTCTTCTACTTCATATCTCTATGATTTTAATATAACTATCATTCCAAACACGGCTACACTGATAAATTTGTTCATATTAGCTTTATAATAAGATATATCCCATTCCATATTTATCACATTGTCATACACAGATTGATTTCCCAATTAGTATTTGTTTTATGCAATTGGATTGAGTAAAATGATCTGTCTCATAAAGGAGAGCAACCAAATCGTAAATGAAAGAACTGTTTTCCAATTATTTTCTTTTTTGAAATTGAAATAAACTAATATTCATTTGTAAAAAATGTATCGTGTGATTTCTGCCTGCGACACTAGTAGTTTCTTGTGCATTAGTGCATTTTGTGTATGAATGACATATATATAAGAAATAAATATCTTACATTCCCATGTCTGTGGTAAAAGGACAAGGTAATAAAGCAAATCTCATCACTTTCTACTTATCTTACTAGATGTTACTATTACCTGTCCTTTTGTAGTAATTTGCATCTATACTGTTTCTGAATGATGGAAATAATATGCTACTGTGCATTTCTTTGTAATTCTGCATTAATTGCTGTAAGATAAATAGCTTGACACTAGTCTTGGTGGAAGTATTTACACCACAGAAATGAAGAAACACTTCAAATTAAAGGTTTTTGTTTGTTTTGTTCTTCTTGGAGAGCTAGCTGTTAAATATTTTCAGCATAAAACTGGTTCTAGGCCTGACTTAATCTAGGCACACAATTTAGCCTTTTAGTTCTCTCCCTGCTTTCCCTTACTTTTGTTTTTCCTGCCACCTTTTCCTTCTTTGTTTTCTCTACATACCTCTCTCTCTCTTTCCATTCCTTCTCTATTTCACCCCATTTATTGCTTCTACTCCACATGTGTGTGGACCTATTTGCTCCTGATAGGGAAGAACAGGCTCTCTCCATGTAGCAAGAAAAATGGAACATTAATGATTACCTTTAGACTTCCATGATCCTCAAATTAAAACTCCTCTCCTACTCCATTTTGGAAAATCCATATCAGAGGACTTAGAGTGGACTGTGATGGGTTATTTGTCCACACCTGGATAGTCCTTTTGGCCAAGTTAATGGGTAATTAGGATGGTGGGTTTATATCATTACCAGCTAAGAATTTAATTAAATGAAGAAGGCTACTGGGCTTTGGAATTATACCATAATTATTTTATTTGAGCATATAGGGTAGTTACATGAAAGAACTTGGAATATTAGACAGAAACAAAAACAATGTGTTAACTCTGATGGAGTCCCAGTGTTGGAAAATAGAGTAAATATTACTTGAAATTAGTAAATATGAATCCTTGATTAGGGGTTCCATACTCTGTATCTTTAGATCCTATACTTCCTTATTAAAATTATAAACGGGCATAGATAGATAAATAAAATTAGCATCTGGCTATCATCATCATTCAAGTTGTTTTACTCATGATTGACCCAACAGAAATATGGGAAGAAAAATGAGATTTAATTTACAATAGAGTTTTAAACATTTAAAGATTTAATGCATATAAAGAGTATTTCAGGTTAAAGATATCCAGATTTCTTCAATGAGTATCAAAACATGCCTGCATAAATATATAATTACACATTTATACATGTATGTATGTATATGTATGTTATATACACGTATATGCATGTATCTAAAAAATATGAGCATACCATCTGTCCATTAATGGGTATTTAGTACTGATGAAACAATTGTGATAATAATGGCAATGGCCAACAGTTATTAACACTTATTAGTAGGCACTGAAATACTCTTTATGTAAAGATAAATAGTATGAGAACCGCTAACCAAAGATTCATATTTATCTGTAGGAATTTTAGATTTTGGCAATCTTTATTTTCAATACTGCTCAAATATTATGTTTGCTTGTTTTTAGTGTCAGAAATTTATTCACTTTTTGAAGATATAATTGTTTTATATAATTAATCAGTTTAAAAGTATCTCCATTTTGTAATTGTTCATTTTAATATATTTGAAGTATGTAAAAGCATTAATTAGTGTCACCATAAAAATATTAATCTTAGACATATTTACACCTTTGTAGTTCAAATATTGTTTAAAACAATAATTTATTTCAAATATGTGGCATGACTTTAAATCCGAATTTGCTTTTTTGTATCTTTACAACTCCTTATAAGAATAACATCTGTCTTATAGAAAATTGGTTGTTTTTTACAAGAGAATCCCCAGTGCTGTACTATTGTGAAAGGACAGAGTCAGGGGAACAATATGCTGGTATAACCAGACCACTTGGGAACTGAAAACCATTAAGCAGACATTTTCTCTGTTATTCTCTGAGGCTACATAATCTCTTCACTGAGATTTGACTATTTAAACAGTCTTATCCTATAGCTTCCACATCTACCAGTTTTCTGTGGTGATAAAGACATTCGATTCCAGTTGAAATGACTGCACCCACTTACCTATATCTTTGACTTTAATTAGCTGATAAATTGGCATGCTGAAATGTAGACCTTTAGCACAGGGAACATGTTTAAAACAGTAATTTCCAGCATATACTTTAAGAAGTAGGCATGGGTACAGCAGGTGAAACAATTAAAATAAAATGTAAATGTAGGTCTGATAGTGCTTTATATAGAAACATCTTAGGGTTAAAGGCTAGGCTTTACCAAAAATAGAACCAGAACTATAAGGAAAATGAAAAACAAAAACAAGTCAACTCCATGACATCTGAATTGCATGAGAGTACCTAGCTGTTATGAGCTAAATTGTGCCCACTCACCAGAAATTCATACGTTGAAGTCCTAACTCCCAGTATCTCAGAATATGACTGTATTTGAAAATAGAACCTTTAAAGAAGTGATTAATTTTAAATGATTCTGTTAAGATGGGCCCTAATGCAGTCTGACTGGTGGTCCTTATAAGAGAAAATTTGAACACTCAAAGCGATTCCAGAAATGTGTATACACAGAAGAAAGACCATGTGAGGACACATTGAGAAGGTGACCATATGCAAGCAAAGGAGAGAGACCTCAGAAGACACCAAAGATGCTGATACCTTTATCTTGAATGTCTAGCTTCGAGAACTGTGAGAATATGAATTTCTGTTGTTTAAGTCATTCAGTGTGGCATGGCAGCCCTAACTAACTAGTACACTAGTTTTAGCTTACCACGGTAGAGCTATAAGAATCTCCTCTGTCACCATCATGCTTCCTATGTTGGGCATTGGCTTGAAACTGGGTAATATAAATTGATAAAGCAGGAAAGGAGGTGTTTCGGATTTTGTGTTAGAATATGATATCAAGCTTGAAAATATCTTGAATAGTATAATTTACCTGTCATGTAGCAGACATAAGCAGATACATCTTTCCTTTATACCCCCCTTCATCTGCATAGACTATTCTTCTCTTGGGAGATGTGGGGTCCACTCTGACTTGGTGGGTTTTAATAGTTGGGACAGCATTCTGCCTAGACTGCACCCAAATTCCAAGGAAGTGTGTTTGAGACCATGTGGTAAAGAAGTTGGGAGGAAGCAGTTGTCAACAATAGGTAAAGGCAGTGGGTTAGCTAAAATATGGAGAAAACAGGTCCTGTAAAAAATGAAGTAATTTCGATAATTTAAATATTTGTGACTTTTCTTGCGTATAATGGCCTCCTGTGTACTCTTCACATTTTTAGCTTCTAGCTACTGCCATTACTCTCATTTGCTTATCTCTTCAACTCAACCCTTCTCCACCGTATAACAACCCCTCCTTTACCATAGTTTAATAAGCAGTCTTCATTTCAGTCTAATAAGGTCTTTTGTTTTCTTTAATATTACCAAACCATTGTGTCTCTACCCTACTTTATTCTATTATACTATATACATCATTAGTTTCTAACATGAAGCCAGATAATCTTTTTCAATGTAGTAAAAAAAAAAAGACTTTGACATAGATATTTACTTCAATATTCATCTTTTATAGTAATTTGTGCTTTTTTCTAGATTCATATTTATGGTTTTTAATGACCGAAATTTCCAGAAATCTTTTTGATAGTGGGTTAGTGCACTTAAATTTAATTGCAAAGAGTTAACAAAATAGAACAAAACAAATAAAAAAAAGGATTATATTTTTCATATATTTCTACTTGAATAAAACAGAAGTAGTCATATGGTCTGCCAACAATTTAAAAGCCTATAGAAACAATTATACTTATGATTCTCAGAACATTTTGTGCTTTTCAAAAATTCGTTGTTTATACTTCAAACAGATATTCAAATTGCAACTCACTATAGACTATTAAACTATTAAAAGATCTATAAAGTTTATGAGCACTAAGAGATAACTCATTTTCTATTAATCTATATTTGACATGTTTTTAAGAAAGATACAATATGTAATTATTTGAGCAAACCCCATATAATATGCATTTTTCACTCTATATATAGAGTGAAAAAACTATTAGTAACCTATATTGTATTCTAAAATAGCTGGGTTCCTGAAAAAATATTCGTATATTAATATGCTTTATTTCAGATATTTTATTATTTGCAAAATTTTTATTTATAATATTTACTTCTGGGTGATCGTTGGACTTTTTTCACATGTGCTAATAACTGATTTTGGTAGTGAACACAGACAGGATTCATTGATATATATATTTATTTGTAATGTTTATATATAAATCTGTAAGTTTCCAGACATTAATTATCTGTGCTGAATTTTATAAATCTAGACTATATCTACAGTATCTTTTTCAACTGCCCACATATTTTAGTATTTTTCCTCTGAGTGAGCTAACCACTCTTGAAATTTGGGAAATTTCAAGAAAAGTTCATCTGAATCCTCAAATGATACAAACAGGTCAGTTATTTTATTGCAATAAAGCACATTGCTGCAGATTTCAGTGACTAGTTCAAAAGTTTGAAATGTGGAGTTGTTGAATTGAGACCCATAATAACCCAAGAACAAATTACTTCCTTTAGATGACTGGGATGTATGCAGCGTGCCACAAGAGCTATTAATTTCTGGAGTTCCCGAGACTTAAGAGACTGGGTCTTTCGAAAATTCATGCTATGGCTTTGTTTTAGGCACCAATAGGGAGGTGTACATATATTTAATCTAGTAACTGTTTCTTTGATACAAGTGTGTGCATACATGCTCTTGAAAGTCAAAAGATGGGAGGACAGATAACATGATGGTTTAATAATAGTCAAGTTGACTTAATTCGTGTTGCAGATGTATTTTAAATTTGCAGAAAATTAACCTGTTGCTACAATAACAAATATCCTTCATGATTTTTTAATCCAATGTGATGGTAACTGCAGTATATATATTTGGATTACTGGAAGACCTAAAGTGTTCACAAACCAACCAAAACAGTTTACATGCATTATATCAATTAAAAAACACTTGCTTTTGAGAAGGTACGGCGTTTTTTTCTCTTGATGGTTGCCCATTACTATTTCAACAGAAAACATTTCCATTAAACAAATTGAAGGAATGAGATAAAGATAAATACAATTCATTCAAACTATGTAGTAAATGACTGAAGGGCTTCAATTTATATTTCATCATAGTTATATATTTCTTATTTAGTGTTACAGGCTTATTTAGAATAATATGTCTAGTCTGCAGGTTAACACATACCATAGTTTAAAATAGGTGTTTCTTCATATAATTTGATATTATTTAAATATCTATAATGTGACTAATTACTTAAGTAATGTTTAATAGGCAGTAGGTGCACATCAAACATTGATATATCTACATTTGAGTCAATAAGAGAAAAGCTATTGGCATTAGCAGTTAAAACATTTGCCTGTACTCTCCAGTGAGTTAGTAGAATAAGTAGAACTAAGGCCAAGTTTATCGTTTCATGCTTTCTACCTCAGAGGAGTACATAAAATTACCAAGTGAGGCCACACTGAGACATAAAGTGTGTGGAAAAATGTGTGGAAAGTGTGTGGAAAATACAGACTTTATAATGGTCATTTACAAAATAGAAATGTATCACAAAATGAGTATTTTCTTTGCAAAAGAATGCCTAAAGTCTTCTGAAATCACTCTATAAAGATTTTTGCAAGAAATAAATTCCTAACGATGTGGAATCCTTTTGTGTAAGGCTTTACACAAAATCCAAGCTTTTTAAAGGGAGGTAATAAGTCAGTTAGATCTGTGCAGAAGGGGAAGAACCAAGCTTTAGTCACACTTTTAAGTTGCATAAAAAATATTATTATAATATTCCGTGCAGGCACAATTATAAGCAAATTAAAGACTGAGTCTCAGGTAAGAGAAGAGCAGTTGTGTTTGTGTTTATGTATTTATGGCACTTAAAGCAGAATAGAGATGTGTAAGATATTTGTCTATGAATAAAATCACATTGAACAAAATTACTTCTCTGTATCACCAAGAATATAAATCTAGCCCATAACATTTGGGGTAAAAATTTCCTATTTTATTTTTCATAGGCAGATAAATCAGGCTCAATTTCTACTTGCCGCAAGTTGTTAGAAATTCTGTCCATAGATATTTATGGGTTCTTTCCTCTCACTAGAATATACAAGATTATAGGGAGGGGGTTATATGGCACTTAGAAAATGTGGGAGATTTTAGTCCGTCATGATCATTGCTGAGATGTGCCTTGTCCATGTTCTGTTGGCCTTTCTCAGCTAGTAAAGATCCTTTCGTTCAGTGCTGAATATGGCCTTACAGATTTTCAGATTTTCCCCCAAATTACACCAGTAGTGTGTTCCTAACCCTTGCTCTCTCTCTCTCTCTCTCTCTCTCTCTGTACCTCACACACTTACATACACACACACAGTCTCCAGTCACTCATAAACCATTCCACTAGTTCTGCTTCCACCGGTGGTGCGGTGGTGCACCTTCCCTGCAGGTTCCCAGCTGAAATGCCTGCTGCTGTTTGTCTCTACATCCCTCCTCAGTACTGGATAAGCACCTTTCTCTATCCTTGGGTGGTGGCGTGGCAAGGGGAGGGTGGCAGTTCTGCCTAATCCATCTATAGTGACAGCTTCCCATAATCACCTTTTACTACCCTCAAAAGCCCACATGTAGTACTTACTTTTCCATACCGTGGGTCACACAGAATATGCTTATCTTTGCCGTGCAGAGGAGGCAGCCTCCCACTCTGCCTGCCCAAGGCTGAAAGGGTCCACATCTTCATAGTCCTACACACCATTTAAAGCATACAGTCAGCATCTTGTTTACTTCCAGACCCCAGCTGCTGTCTTTGGCATAGCAACACAGGAGCCATGAATGAGAAAATGTAGACTCATAATAATTTTCTTGGATTGAGGTCAGGGAGAAAAAATCCTTTTACTCATTATCTCAACAGTAAAAATGAAGTCCACATTTTATTTCAATCAATTTACTTTCACATTAGTAATATTTGCCCAACAGAGTTCTTTTATAATATATAATTTTTTAATTAAATTTTTTAAGTTTAGAACCTTAGTTGAACCTTCAACACTGCTTGGGGTTCCTTTTACTTATTTCTTAAAATCTTAAAATCTCTGAGCAGTTCTAGCAAAACTTTTGTCTTTTTTGTTTAAGTCACTTGCCTTACGAATCTCATCAGGCTCTTACTATCACTGAAACTTTCCATTGTACAAGAGATTCTTCATCTTTACCTCTTTTTCTCAGCTAAATACACATTCTAGCCAGTTCAAGCCTTTCCCCTCCATCTATCCTGTCTTCTTTATTCTGTTCCTGCCTCCTCCAAAAGTCTGAACCATTAATAATATTTTTGTCTACACTAGCTTCTTTCCCCCAGGTATGCTGAACTGTCTTCTACCCTTAAAATAAAACAACCAATCCTTGGTGAGTGTGTAGGGGGAATCACCCTTCCTTCAATTTAAAATCACATGTCTCAGTCCATTCACTTCAATTGTCTTAAAATATTAATGTCTCCACTTCTGCCTATTTCAGTTTCAGATTCCCACTTCTGAAGCTCTTTGATGTTTCTGTATCATCAAATGCAATGACCTCTCTTCAGGCCTCATTCTAATTAAACTCTCCCTGGCCACAAATGTCATTAGATGTTCCTTCTTGAAGGTGCCCCTTCCCTGGGTTTTTGCACCATTTCTCCATTAGCTTCTCACAGCAAATTCTTTGCTGCAACCACTAAAATATTCTGAAGACTCATGCTTTTTCACACCTCTTTACCTCTGCACATGCTCTTCCATCTGCTTAGAGCTTTCATTTTCTCATTTTATGCCTGGTGAATTCTTACACTTCCTTAAAGTTTCATTGTTAATCCTTTTGTGAACTTCCCTTATTTCTTCCCATCATGAACCCATCAAGAAGAATCAATCATTCTATTTCTTCTGCTGTAAATACTTTGCACTATATTATCCAGTATTTGCACTTTATTAAAATGCCTAGTCTGTTCTACTGGAACGTGAACTCTGTAGAAGAACAACCATTCCCTGACATACAGCACAGAGTTTAAAATCACACAGACATGGATCAAGCCTTGTTTATCCACTTTGAGCTGAGTGGTCTTAGACAAGTTATTTAAGCTCACTAGCCTTCAATTTCCTACCTGAAAAATGACTCTCAAGAACTTTAATAAGGATTAAATGATTTCATGTATATAGGGAGTGGCAAACAACTATTAAAGGAATGTCAAATAAATTAATGATTAAGACAATAAATCCCTGTCTAACATGGCTATAGACACCTAATAAACACTTGATGAATTCCTATTGAATAGATAGATGAATGAGAGCTATTTCCTTTGTTTGAATATTATTTCAAATAATTTCCTTCTACATGTGGATTCTCCAATCTTACAGGAAGTAAATCCCTCCTTTCACTCTGTTAAAAATATGTATTTATCATTTATTCATTGCTATTGTTTTTTCCTAGCATGCTTATTTGATATCATTTTTCTCACCACATTTTTTATTCTATAAAATAAATGATATGACATGACTGCCTCTTTTTAAAACCAGAGCCTACCCTGACAGATAATAGCTATTTATTAAAAATTTATGTATTTCAATTGCAGCATATTGAAACAGTCAAAATTAGGTCTAAATGTATTCAACTTCCACCCTTTCCACACATACAAAATATTAACAGTAGCTTAAATAACATGTATACAATTTAAAATGGGCAGATCTGAGGTAGTGTGATGGCTCAGTGTTGTCAGAGGACGAAGATTCTTTTGTGTTCCCTTTTCTCATCATGTAGCTTCACCTCATGGCTGAAGATCTGCTGGCAACTTCAAGCATTACACCTTTCCAGGCAGTAAAAAAGATGGGCAGTGGGGGTGAAAGCAAGGAGAAGGGTCAGCTCTTCCTTTAAAAGTTGTGTGTTAACTCTGGAAGTTGCACTCAATATTTTATGCTTATTTCTCAATGGGGGAAATTACTGTTATGGTCCTACCTAATTACAATGGAAGGTTGAGGATGTAGACTTTGTCTTAGACAGCCATACATTAAAACATACAGGGAACCAGAGGGGGGTCAAAAAGTGGTAGCACTTGTCACCATTTAAATACCAACAAGACGATTGTATTGATATTCTGTATTTCTTAGATGCCCACAAGGACATTTAGCCCAATGGAAGACTTGTCACTACCTCTTTATATTTAGAACAAACTGAATAATTATCTCCTTTTCCCCTTCTCTAAATTCTATGCTATAGAACTATGAAAAGATCACTCCCATGTGTGTATATGTGTTAAAATAAATACTTTTTACCTCATTAGAATCTAAGTAAATAAAATGATATGGAATTCAGAAAAAATAAAATTGAAGTAGATTTTTAAAAACTAAATACAATGGCAAATATTTATAAGCAAATGCAGAAAATGAAAATATCTGTCTAAAGTATTTCCTAAGTGCATGGGCTTTCATAATTAATACCAATAATAATGTAAATGGGGGAAAAACAACTAAAACCAAAGATTGAAAGTTTATACTTTTTAGAATAATGTCTTATTATTTTCCACTCTTTTTGCCATAAATAAATTGATTTTTCTGCTTAGTACTTGCTTGGCATGCCCATTTTGAAAAAGCATATTTTTTTGGTGTATACTACATCTGGTTTAAAAGATAAAAATTCAAATATAAATTACACTTATCAAGGTAGTTTCATTCAATAAAGTTCTGATATGTCTATTATTTCAATTTTTAAGTTATTCTTTATAAGAAGTCACTTTAAAACTATAACTATTTAGAATTAACTATAAGCTTGTTTGTGTATCCCAAATCCAGCATTGTGAAACTACTCATTATAGCTACTTAATGACAGAATGAGATGTGTCCTATTCATTGTAATGAAAGATGACTGACTTAATGAGCAATGTTCTACTTGTTAGTTATGTTTCCTCCTCTGTATGCCTTTTTACAGATAAACAATTCCTTGAAACCACAGCATAGAGGAGAGAAAGAAGTATATATGATCTTTATCTTTACCTTTAAGAATTGGCCTGCACATCAGATAAAAAATTATTTATCTATTCAATATAAGTATTTTTATTATTAAAATTACAAGTATTCATATATGATGTATGAGTATATATTATGGGTTCATGGGTTCAATCATTTACTAAGACCTTGGTTTTCTATGTTCCCTTTGTTACTTGATGAATTAGTATGTGACATTTTTACTTAATTCCAATAATTCAAAAATCTGTCATTAATATTATAATTCTGCTTTCCACAAATAAAACAATGTCCATGTTATAAATATCCAAACTTTAAATTAGTTTAATGGCCTTGGGGTTATAGATTAATGAGAAGTGGTCAGTAAATAGAAATTGGAAATAGCTGCTATTGTTTTTAGGATTCTAATTATGAAGCTTAACACATACTTTTTTTTGGTTAATAACTGATTGATATCTTCACAAGCATAATATAATTTTTTTATCCTGGAGGAAATTTCTTGATTGGAAATATATATTATCATAGAAATGAATGGAGTGTAAGAAAGCACATAAAATTAATGATTACTCTTTTCTTATTTCAAACACAGAAAGGGTAAAATGATTTTTTTAACTCATTATGTATTGATAGTCTACATTTTTTTAAAGATCTCATCTTGCCTCATGATGTTTCAATCTAATTCTATTAGAAATATATTTAAGTAACACTCAGTAAAGCTTCAAGTAAAAATTATATCTTTAAACTATTCCTGGAAAGACTAAGAGGAGTCTTTGCTCAAGTTCCATTTTCCTCCACTGATACTTGGTTGATAATCTCAACTCCATTCCTGTGGTGCCAATTTCTTTTGATGGAGTTGGATCCTCAGAGAGATCTAGGCTCGAGAACTAAGCAACGAATTTGAGTCTTCCTTTTCCTTGTTTTCTTTTTATCAAATTACATGCAATATTTTTCTATGATCATATTTTCATTCCTTTCTTGTCCTCTGAATTCTTACATCTTCTATTTTATAATCAGGCTACAATTTCCCACAACCCTCCACCTTCCTACCCAGACTTCTTTCTTATTACTATGTTTGATCTTTCAGTTCTTAATAAGAATATACCCCAAGTCAAATTATTTGCTGAGAGTCAACGTGTAAATATATATCTAATTGAAGCAATACCCACTGATGGTAAATGCATATTATAGGAACAAAAATTTAAGTAAAGTTGTGTGTTGCTCTTGCACTTTTGAATACTATAGTTTTTTAGAATGATTAGTTCTAAAATCATAGTTGATAAAGTCGATCAGTAACAATCATACTACTAATTTGCTTAAATATGCTGTACCATTGGATTGCAACAAATGTTTTTCTATAAGAGTTCAAATTAAGGAATATCGTTTTTAAGAAGAAAATTTTTCTTCCTGTGAATATCTTACCAGGTAAATTAAAGAAGTTATCCAACAAGATCAGCTTTTCTTCAGCATTTTGTAGAGTACAGAGTTAGGTTTATGTACAGAGATTATTCAGTTCTCACTTGTATTGTCATTTTAAAGAAACAACCCAAAGTTCCAAAATGCACCCCCTCCTTTCAAGTCATTTCTTAGAAGTGAAAATTCTGTCCTGAGACTCCTTTTTTAGGTCTGTATTTCCAGCTTCACTTTGTAAAAATTAACACAATTCTAGGAGATAGCCAAATGCAACAAATATTGAATGATACATTAATTGGATATTAGATATCTTTACAATGGGAGTGAGGAGTTTCATGAGGAACAGTATAAAAGGAAATGTCTAAAGATCAAAACAGACGTTTTGTAAAAACATGACTGCCTAGAACAAGGTTTCTTAATTTTGATTTCATTGACATTTTTGGCTATAAGCATCTTTATTGTGGGGATCTGCTCCATGCACTATAGAATCTTGAGTAGCATCCCTGGCTTCTACCTACTAGATGCCAGTTAGCACCACCCCATCCCACCACATCCCACCCCATTCATTACTACCAAAAAATATCTCCTACATTAGAGTAAGACTCCTCAGGGCAAAACTGAGCCTAGTTGAGAACCACTGGCAAGATGAATTATGAAGTAATCATTATATTAAATACTTGATGAATATCATCTCATTTAATTCTTAAAACTAACCAAAGAGGTGACATTTTTTTATGAACTAAGGCCTGGAGAAGTTATTTTATGTAAGCTTACAGACTTAAGTGACAGAACTCAGAAATGAACTTTAAAATTCACACTCAACAGCTATGTAGAGTTGAATGGAAGAAGACAAGGCAACTAATAAACATTGTGCCCACCTAACAATTTAGCAGAGGGGCAGAAGTGGTCAGTTTTCTCCTCGTTAATATCAACTTTCACAATCCATACTTATTTAAATATTTGTCCATATATAGAGTTTTAAAGTGATTTAACTTTTTTTCCTACTTTGTACTCAGAGCTTGGATTAAAGCTGTTAGATTATGTTTGTGAAAGTCCTTGAGAGCCAGGAAAAAAAAACAGTTTTACTGTTATGATGATAGATTTGATGACATTTCAAAATAAACAATGCCCATAAAGAAAGTAAAAGTGTGCTGAATCTAGGATATGAGCTATAAACTCAGCATTTTTTCACTGTTTCTCCCAAAATTTATTTATAAAGTGCTAACATCTAAAAATTTCAGTTAAAAACTTATAAGTGAGTATTATTTACCCATTCATTCATTCATTTTGTGGAAAAGTTTTTAATCTCCATGAAGGTCAGGACTTCATTTTATCCCTATCTCATGCTATTTTGATTGCAATCTCCTCTAACCTTATGCAGTACCTGGAAGGTAATTGTATTTACCAAATAAAGATCAATAGCAATGAATACATTTTTTTCTTATACTTAATATATGTATCATAAAAATATACTAAGTATAATGACTTCTTTAAAAAGCTAGTAGTCTAGAAAGGTGTGAGGGGCAAGGAGTAGATGAGGAAGTAGACATTTAAAGAAATATAATACAGTGTGGTGATTACTGTAGAATTATGAATTTATGAGAGTACCAAGCATTTTAAGTCTAAGGAAATAAGTCTTTTCTTATCACTTCTATCTATTTCAAGCTGAAATAACTTAGATTATTAAAAAATGACCCTATCCAATTTTAACTGAGTAGGGTTTGTCATTACTATCCACAGCTGTATCGGTTTTTTATCACTGGGAATGCACAATCACAAATTTAGCAGCTTAGAACAACACCCATTTATTAGCTCACATGTAGAGAAAATGAAAATTCCTATGGCCAGAATTCTCACCTGACCCTGGTCGGCTTGCTCACTACACACGTGGGCAATACATTATTATTAACTCTATATGAAGAGCTCTGCCCAGGATTCTGTAAATACTGAAATACAACCTGCTTAATAAATACTGAAAAAATGAATTATGGCCTGGCAGAACTGTCCTCCCTGGCTTTAATATAATTTTTCATGGCCCAAATGGTTCCCTGAAAGTTTAAAACTCTCAAAATATATTGCAGAAGTTTTCAAACATCTTTGGCAGTTATTTCAATCTTAGGAAAACTACAATCTATAATCTTCACTCCAACTGCACAGTACATTTACCTCACACTTTGGTGAGGAATGTTTTATGCAAATTAGTTAACAAACGTAAGTCAACTATGGGCAGAATTAATTAGGGATTTAAAAAGTTTGTTCCAGTAGCAGCTATGTTCAAAAAGGAGGAAGGGAGAGGTAATAGTTATACCAAGAATTTCATATAATCCAAGTGATAATTTATGATGTAAGTTCATGTTCATTTGGGCATAATGATTTTTCACAAAGTTCATTGCTCCTTGTGTTGGGCCTCTAAGTGCTATGTTTTGATTTTTAAACTTAGTGTCTCTTTATGCTTTTCCTTGTGTTGTTTTGGAAATCCATAAAAGCAGTATAAAGCATATCACTGTTAGTAAAGCACTTTGAGCTTCACAGAACTTCCTGTACTATCTCCAGTTATAACTCCGATCGTGTTCTCCTAGGCCCATTATCAGATGGAAACTGACATTTCTGGTACTTTGCATCTTGATACACTGTTTTCCAGAAAATAGCTTAATCAGCATAAATTTAGATTGTTCTAAGTCCTGATATAATTTTGGGTATCTTAAAATGTAATTACTTAGATACAAACTGCAAGTAAATAAATCTTTGATTCATTTTCTTTTAAATCCTGTAAGCTCACAGCCCTAAATACTACTTTGGTAGAAAAATCATTGACAGCTGCAGACTGCACCACTTGAGACAGATTGATAAATGTACCACTTTTTAAAATCCCCATTCGTTATTTACCAGTAATTATCTTCTACTGGCTCTTCTGTCAACACTTACCCATTTAGTCTATCAAATTAACTGATTAATGTTAAATAACTTTCTAAAGCTTTTGCTTGAAATAGCAAATCTTGAATACTATTTTAGAAAAATGAGTCGTGCAGGATCTTAGAGTTTTCTTGTCTTACGAAAAAAATATCTGAATTTTCATTTATCTTTTAATGTAGGCCTTTCTTTTCTGCTAACTTGTAGTATACTTCTACCTTTCTGCTCCCCCCATCATCATTTGCCCATGTCTTTTGAACTCCATTCTCTGAAGTACGATCTTGTATTGTCCTATTTGTGCCTCCTCTCTACATTGTACGACTTTCTATTATAGACCCTGTGTAGTTTTGGAATGATCACTTCCTCACATGTCTCTGTAATCAGCAGCCTGTGAAAATCCCTATCATTTTCCTCTAATTCATAAATCTGGGCACTTAGAATGACCAAACTAGACCTCAATATTTGATGAAGGGAAATTTGCCTACCAAGATTAAATCACAGAAGGCTTCTCTCCTATTCTTCAAATGCTCTTTTAACCCTATTCTAAATTCTACATTAGCTTTTAACCAATTTAGTAGACAGTTATTTGAGGCTATCTCTTTATAGAGATATAGTACATGTCTTCACTTACACCATTGTAACTGTTCTTCATTTTATAGCTTTGATGATATGCTGGGAAGTGTAAGTGGAAATCCAGTGTCAAAGGACTTCATAGAGTGGATATTTCTAATGGCTTTGCCATTGGTAGATCACTGTGGAAGAAGACTTATGAGTGGAAGAAGACTTATGAAGTCAGTCCATCTAGCTATGTTACCCTGAGATAGGTGCACTCTGGATGTTATATAACAAAGATATGTGACCTCATTTATAATAGAAAAGATGCATCTTCTCAACTCCATAAGCTTAGCAAAGTCTCAGTCTTTCAGTTCAAATGATCAAAGAACATACAAAAGATGGTTAGTATTAAGACCAGTAAATACCTGTTTCTAAGTGGAGACAGATGAGCTTCAAGATGTTGTCCATTAATGAGACAAATAATGTTGACTAGTTTTACAGCATTTCTACCCACAAATGATTTAAACTCAAAACTAAAGTATCTGACTACTAGTGTTTTTACAAAACCAATGTAGCTGCCATATAACCTAAACTAGGTTGACTGTAAGCCAAGAAAAAGATCAACATAGCAAAGATCTTTTTAAAAAGTCTGGTGAAAGAAATCTGTGTTGTTAACCAAAACTTCTTGTTAACTTCCCATGGGAAAAGAAGTCCTTTTGGAGGACAGTGCTGAATAGCTTGGCATATGCTGATGCTTCGTTACAGTCTTCTCAATAGCAGAATCATTTCCAGGCCACCAGACACAGTGAATAATTCCTGAATGTGTACATGTGGTGTGGCCAAGATGACAGTACTGCCATCTGGAATAATAACAAAATTTCCTCAAAACAGACATCCTTTATGGACAGATAACTCATGCAGATCATGTGTCAAGGGCTTTATTTCTTCAGATATTTCCCTACCGGACTTTGCAGTCACAAGCAGAAGCACATTTATAGCAACAAAATATGATTGCAGATAAGAACCACAGAAACCACACTCCACTGCTTTTTTTACACTTACAGATATTAGGAAGGATACAGCATCCACTGTTAGTTAGAAATAAGTAGTAAGCTTTCCATCAAATGTGAAAAGGTAGCATTGTTATTTGGCATGGGAAAAGGGAAAGTTCACCAGTGACTGTGAGAACACGAACAACTGAGAAGATAATGGTGATAATCTGGAGAAAGTAAGACTCTTCTCTCAGTCTGTATCACCAAACATGACAGCTGATCACCAAGCAGCTAAACACAATATCCTGATTTAATTCTACTTCCAACTACATTGTCTTATTGTCTCTTACAATTTGTTTACCTCCCCTCCTAGAACCCCCAACTTTATTTTATATCCCCAAATTGATTTTTCTTCCATGCTGTATTTATTACTGAGTTCATTATTCAGTGATTTTCAGGCATTTTACAAAATTAACAAATTTTCTTTATACTAAGTCAATGTAGATCAATATTATAAATATCTGATTTATTTAAATCAGGAATGAGATATGTTTGTCTTGCTTATCATCCCTGGAATTAGTTTCACTACCGGGCTCCAGCCAGCCATTTTTGAGAACTTCTGCCTGTACTCTAGTGACATTTATGGAGTCACTTCTTTTTCTCTAGTGTGAAAGAAACCCTGCTGTAAACTTTAATTGTGCATGATGTTCAGAGATGGTGTTAACATATGGATGTTTTCAACTGGCTATTGAAGTAACAGAACATAAAGTTTGTTCACTATTTATAATCAATTGAAATGAAATAGAAAGTAAAAGAAAATAATTCAAAAGACTGCATGAAGGAAAAATGTGAAATGTAATTACACTCCTCCAGTTGTCAATAAGGATCTTTGTCTATAAATTGCCCAGTCCATGAATACATGTGTGAATTATTGCCTTTAGGCACACATGTCTCATCCTTGCTATCATAGTCCTTTTTGTATAAGTGTTCTGTAAAGTTGTGTCTAGATAAAATATGCTATGATTCTGTTAGTCCACAGTTTCATTTTTTTGGCCTGCTTGATATACAAAAGAAAAATAGGAGGCTGTGTTTTTCTGGCTGTTGAGAACTTACCTTGAGAGCATTTATGTGGTTCATTGATTGTGTTGTGTACTTAATCCACTATTCTCTTTCCAATGTCAAAGTTCTCACTGGTAGTGGATATAAACGAAATAATAAAAAATTCTAAACAACATTCCATTATACAGAAACTATTGTATTTTAGCAGAAGAAGAGTATATGATGAAAGGAATGATATTAAGATGAATTTTCACTCATTAAAAATTCACAATATATACTACTTCTTTATTTCAATAACTAGTAACATTATTCAAAATGAGCATGTACATATGATTATTATAATCTTATAAAATAATAACTTTATTATACTACTTTGATATGCAAGATATATATAAATTTCATATTTTGGCTCTCTAGTTTGTAATTAATAAAGATTGATAGAAGGCACACAACAAATGTCAGTGTATTAAACAAATTCTGAGGGAGTTCTTTGTATGTCTGCTTTTTATTAGAGAAATGGAATATCATTCATTGAATTTGGTATAAAATACAAACTCATTACTGTAGACCATGAGTCCTCTGTGATCTGACTTCTTCCCTAACTCTGACTTCACCCTACTGTTTTCTCACTCACTCAGCAAGCTCTAGCCATCTTGGCTATCTTTACATTTCTCTGACAAGTAAAGCTTGCTTTTTCTCTCTGCTTAGATACACCCTCCCAACCCCAGACATCCATATAATAGGTCTCAAATTAAATTTTACCTTTGCCATTTAGCCTTCACTGAAAAACCAGTAACACAGTATCCCAGAACTCATTTTTATCCCACTGTTACATTTTTATTATTTTTGAAGTTGTTTTAGTCATTTATATATTTTCTTATTAATTGTCTTTTCCCCTCCAACCAGCATGTACTTTGTACAAAGGCAAGTACCTTATATGTCTTATTCACCACTCTGTTTCTTATGGCAAGAATAGTATTTGTCAATGAATAGACATTCAATATATATCTGTTGAATTAATTGAGTTAATAGTTGAATGAGTAAACATATATTTGAGCCACAAACCATATGCGTTTTAAAATATCATTATCAAAAAATGACTAACCAAAAATATTCTTGCTTGAAAATATGCAGTACACACTGTGAGACTAACAAGACAGTCTGCAAAATAAAAAGAAATCATTAACATAAATTAATCTTAATTTATTACTTAGGAGAAAAAGAAAACTAAAAATTATGTTTCACACAGCACTAATTATAAATTGATACAGATAATAAATGTAAGTTGTTACTCAGCCATAAAATCAAAGAAAAGATATATTTGAAGGATCTTCTTAGTCCATCAAACTTTGAGGAATACTGTACTTGTTTTGAATAGTTTATATTCAAATAGTTGGGTGTGCAGGAGTGAAATAGTGTCAAGAAGTGTTGTCAGCTTCAGTAGGGTTTACAGTCTGTCATCACGTGAGTCGCTGATACAGACGTGGGTGACCATACTTGCTGTTTATCTGACACACTCTTACCACCAAGCGCTTGCTTCTTCCTCTGTTATTTCCACATCATTTCATACAACCTTTAGCTATTTACATATTGTGTTTAGTGTATCTGTTTACATATCAGCCTCTCCCTTTCCATAGGGATCTTCTTAAAGGTAAGGATTTATATTTTCATTGCCCTGTCCATGCCTAGGAAATAAATGCCCGATGCGTGTCAGTGGCCTAAGTACTTAATTTTTAATAAAAGCCATTAAGAACCAAGTGATGTTAAGAATACTTGAAGTTTTCCTTTTTTGGCAACTAATTCACATACTGCCCTGAATATTTCATGGTACCATAACATGTCAAAATGTAGAGATTCTATTTTTTTTTAAAGTTGTAATTAGTTATTCATTTAATGTACCTTCAATATACATCATGCTATCATGTGTTCCCTCAGTGTCCCTGTAGATATTTCTTGATGTCTTAGAGAAACAATGCAAATGGCTTTTGATTATATTATAAAAAACTTAGAGAAAATTATATTTCTTTACTTAAATAGAAATTCTCATGGGTGGCTAGATTTTTGATAACTAAGAGATGGCATATTGAACCCAAATGGTGTAGTCCATTATGTCTTATAATTCTTCAGAGTAATAACTGTCCTAAGTGATAGTAGAACAGTTTACCAGCCCAAAATCATTGGAGAAAAGTGCTAACGATTTTCTTATCTGCAGTTAATGAAATGCTTCGTTCACTAAAGGCAGTGAAGAAAGCTGGAGTTTAAATAATCAAATGTCAGCAAGAGCATTGTGCTCTGCTGTCACATACAAAGACAGTATCACAATTCTAAGCAGAGAAGACAGTGTAGTCCCATATGTAAAAGCTTAAGAGTGCTGATGGTAATTTATCCCTAGTACTCCAGTCAGTGAGAAAGCTGCAGTCAGGACATACACTTGAGCAACTGATTCTGGAACTCCTGAGTGTAAGAGAAGTTTGATTGAATTATTGTTTGAATTCCAAACCTTTGGAGAAGAACAGTAGTCAACAACTTTGTAAAAGGTTATTAATAAAATGAGTTCCTAATCTTTATCACTCAGTAGAATTTGCAAATTTCCATTATCTGAAATCTGGAATTTCTGTCCTACTCAGTTCATTATTACCCTGCTTGGTGAATTGTCATCTGTACAAAACTAACTAGCTTTCTTGCTAGAAAATGTGCAGGAAGTACTCAACAGTGTTTAGAATAGAACATCATATAAAATATACAGACTATAAAATGTTAACCACAAGAATGATTTACCAGATGAAATTTTAACCTGTAGTGTAGTGGTTCTCAAAATTCTGTGTACATCAGATTCCTGGGCCCTATTCCCACAGTTTATTGAGAAGGCCCGGGTTTGTGCCAGTTGATTTTGATCTAGGTAATAGGTAGATGATACAGAGAGGTACTTTTTTTTTAATGTGCAAAATGAAAGTCAACTACTTCCTAATCCAGTGTATTTCTATTACTCTACCAATTTTGAATATATTAAAATAATTCACAATCTGATAGCTCCACCACTTTTTTCAATAGAGCTATTGTGAAACTATGTTAATTTTGAATCATGGTTTTAAGGTACATAGAATATTCGTAGGGCAGTTATTTGAAAAAACAACATATTCCTGCCCACCCTTACACAGCACCACCACCATAAACCTACAGCCTACTTACCCACATAGAAATTGATTCCCTGCCAGCTGCAGCTATTTGGTTTTGTTCCTACAACTATAAATTTATTTATTACAAAACACTTACTCCCTAAAGATTTTATTCTTCTTCCAATTTAAAATTCTAGTAAAATAGAGGAGTTGAAGATTAAAATAGAAACAACTAGGCTATTCTTTCTCCTTTAAAATATCAAAGGCAATCAGTTTGTTGATATAATTTGTGACTAGTTTCTAAAACGTGTCATCTTTGCAGTAGTTTGTATTTCATCTTTTAATAAATTATGTTTGACATGTAGACGAAAGCAGAGGAAAGCTATATTTTTGTAGTGTATGTGAGTGTGTGTGTGTGTGTGTGTGTGTGTGTGTGTGTGTGTGGTGCATTTTAGAACAGTACTTCACAATGAAGTCTCGTGAAACACCCTATTCATTCTATGACCTAACTTCCAAAGAGTATGCCAAAAATAGACTGTCAGGTACATCTTAGTATTTGTCAAGAGTAATGTTGTCGGAATACCTTTCTTTTTATATTGCTTAAAAGATGTGTCAGAAATCTTTTTCAGAAGTGGAAATATAAATCATGGATCCAAAATTATTTAAATTTTTTCTAGGGCCCTGTATGACATCTAAATTAAGTATGAGGTTGATAGGTATACAGTTTTCTGTGGGCTCTGAAGAAAATGAAATTATTTAAAAATTTGATCTAAGTGTGAGAGCAGCATGTGTAAGCTTTCTTCCCTCTCTCCTTCTCTTTCTGTGTAGGGGGAAATGTTTCATCTGACAGATTAAAAACATTAGATTACATCCTAGTTACAGTAATTACACCTTACTGGTGACACTGTCATTAGCAAAGCAATCCTAATCTCTAATTTATAGCAGTGCCATGAATGATTAATTCAAGATGAATTTGATACTTAAGTGTAATCATGATAAAATGAGTTGGTTCTCAAGACAGAACCATTTGACAGCCATTATACATGATGCTGTACCTAAAAAATATTTAAATAGTTTGGGTTAAGAAAAAGTCAGATTGTGATTTAAACTGAAGCTAAATAAAGTGATTGAAGTTCTCCGTCAGAAATGATCAAAGAAACTGTTAGTTTGAGTGACTTACGCAAACCTTCAGTCTGAAAAGTGCAGAGATCTAGCCCATCTTTGTGTCCTTAGTGTCTAAACAGATGGCCTAAAATATTTGTTTTTAAATGAATACCAGGAGGAATAAATGAAAGATAATAAAGTTACCCTGACTTGTAAGGCACAATGTTATTTCACCCTGGCAATTTGGGACGTCCTCTTGTATCACTGCCCTTCTGAACCACACTCCAGGCATAGCGGTCAGTTTTCCATTCTGTAGATATGCCAAGCTCCTCCCTACCTTTTGTATATCCATTTCTCTCTCTCTGTAATCCTCTCCCCCTAGGTATTCAGAACATGGTTGTTTCTTATCATTAAATATTTCCTGTCCAGAGAGGCCTTCCAGGGCACCTAACTTCAACTATCATGTGAAATGTGTGTGCATGTGTACTTGTATTTTAATACTATAATATATATTATGTTGTTTATCATCAACTATATGTACGTATATATATTAGAATTGTACTACTTAATATCGTTTATTATATAAAAGCTGTATTTTATATAGTATAAAATTTTATGTATATTTTATTTTATATTATATAAACTATGCAATATATATATTTTACAATATATATGCTATAGGCTATTGTATAAATGTACTTTAAATATATTTATATAATATAAATATAAATACAGCTTATATAATAAACTCCTTGCGAACAGGAAGCTTGTCTCATATTCCATGTGTAGAAGAGTCCTTGGCCAATGGTGCTTTTAAGAATGTTGTAAATAAATGAGCACTATGAAAGTAATTCATAAATTCTCGATTATTTTCAGTGGTTTAATTCTGCAGAGGAATTAAATGTAATATGAATTAGACATATACTTATTTTAGTATATTATTTTTAACAAGGAAGAAACATAGCTAACTTGTGGTTTTAAAAGCACTAACAGAAGGCATTCACTTTTACAATTTCATCTTTGATAGTGAGAAAATTAATGAAGTTGTTTAGTGCTTGGCAATTGTTGTATATACTACACATGATGAAAAGAAAATAATAGCCATGCCACTAAGCTGTGGGAGGTGATCTGTAGTGAATTTTTCAGCTCAAAATAGAGGGTCTAAACATATGTGGCAATATTACGTATATGTGGCATATGTAATTTTGCTTAGTTTATCACTTCAAAGTGTGACAGGAAACAATATAAAATCATAGGACAAAGTTGTGATAACATTAGTCCCTAATTATCTCTAGTGTCTTTTGTACTACTGAAAAGTACTAAATAAAAACTCCTTTTAAACTTTTTTTTCCCAGTAAGACAAGTATCTATTCCTGCCTTTATCCCTTTCTCTCTCTCTCTTTTTTAATTAAACTTTCTTGCAGTATTATGTGAACAGGCAATGGTTAGACAGAAATAAATAGAGATAAAAAGCATTCTGCCCTGGAGGTTCGATGTTTGGCTTCTTGTCCTGTCTTAGTCATTCACTTTTTACTTAACCTTCAGACCTCAGGTTTTCATTTTTTAACATGTAAAATAAGAAGCTTGACTTAGATGATCTCTAATATGATAAGATCATATGATTCTATTAAATATATTTGGGCTCACTGATTAACATTCCTTTTAATTTGGTTTTCACAGCTTTCAAAACCGTGTCTTAATATTTAATTTCTGCCAACTGTACACTTGATCTTCTTTTTGGCTGTTATGTGAGTGAGGAGTACTGACCCGCCGTAAATCAGAGGAGCAAACGAAATAGCTTGGTGAAGATGATAATATACGAAGCCAACAATTTAGGGACTTTGATGATTTATCCTCTACCTTTGAACTGGCAAAAATGAAAGTTTTTTTTTAAGTTTATTTTTCCAAGGAAATAATTTTAAGGATCCAGAACCCAGTGACTTAGAGAAACACTGCAACAAATGTACAAAAGTGGTCCTGGTTTCCATACTGTAAAAGAGTCAGGAGGAATGATACTGTCTAATGTTTTCTACAAATAAAATGGTTGCTTAGTCTAAATGCAAAATGTATTTCACTACTTTGATGGGTTCTTTCTTTTTTGAATTTCTTTGTTTTGGTGGGGAGAGAAATCCTTTTAAATAAAATTTGTAGTGAAATTTCTGCATGGAAAGAAAGAGACTCTCCAAGAAATCCATGGTCAAATGTGTTTATGTTTGTGTGTGTGAATGTAAAATTTGGATTTATAAAGAAAGGAAGATTCTGAAAATTGATCTCAAAGAAATTTTTACTTGTATTAACTTACTGTTCAATAGAGAAATTACACATGTCCCTTACCAAAATTACAATTAATAATTTATTAAGATGAAATGAAAATGTATGTGAAACTCCAAAACTAGTTTTTATTTATTAGTATTAATTTATCAATAAATTTAAGAAGAAAGAATATGTATATAAGATTGTTGGTTTAAAGGCAATGCCCAACAAAACATATAAATGTTTTTTAGTAAATCAATAAAACTTTTTGATAGTTGAGAAAAGAAAATACCAATATGGAAGAACAAAAAGTAGATATATGAAATTCTCCACAAATGAGAAAAAAATCATAATTTCATAGTTTGTTTTTCTGTGGAAAAAAAATGTTTTTTTTAAACACCATCTAAAAAATGACCCAGAATTGTGGAATGGCAAAATATAATAGAAATTGAGAATTAATTAATTAATTAATTGAAAGATGAAAATGAAACACATTGTATCTTGGATTTGAAAAGAATATCAAAACAATTGCAAATAGTGAATATAGTTTATAACAGTATTGGGTTAAACACAAATACAAAAGAAAGATGTTCACATATGATAGAGTTCATATTTCATAAAATGAAATTTTGTTAACTTTTTTTTTAGTTTTGTTATCATTAATCTACAATTACATGAAGAACATTATGTTTATAGGCTTTCCCCTACCCCAAGTCCCTCCAACAAACCCCATTACAGTCACTGTCCCTCAGCATAGTAAGATGTTGTAAAATCACTACTTGTCTTCCCTGTGTTGCACAGCCCTCCCCTTTTGCCCAACCCCCAGATTATACATGCTAATAGTAATACCCCCTTTCTTCTTCCCCGCCCTTATCCCTCCCTACCCTCCCATTCTCCCCAGTCTCTTTCCCTTTGGTGGCTGTTAGTCCATTCTTGGGTTCTGTGATTCTGCTGCTGTTTTGTTCCTTCAGTTTTTCTTTTGTTCTTACACTCCACAGATGAGTGAAATCATTTGGTATTTGTCTTTCTCTGCTTGGCTTATTTCACTGAGCATAATACCCTCTAGGTCCATCCATGTTGTTGCGAATTGTAGGATTTGTTTTCTTCTTATGGCTGAATAATATTCCATTGTGTATATGTACCACATCTTCTTTATCCAATCATCTACTGATGGACACTTAGGTTGCTTCCATTTCTCGGCTATTGTAAATAGTGCTGCGATAAACATACAGGTGCATCTGTCTTTTTCAAACTGGAGTGCTACATCCTTAGGGTAAATTCCTAGAAGTGGAATTCCTGGGTCAAATGGTAAGTCTATTTTGAGCATTTTGAGGAACCTCTATATTGCTTTCCACAATGGTTGAACTAATTTACGTTCCCACCAGCAGTGTAGGAGGGTTCCCCTTTCTCCACAGCCTAGCCAACATTTGTTGTTGTTTGTCTTTTGGATGGTAGCCATCCTTACTGCTGTGAGGTGATACCTCATTGTGGTTTTAATTTGCATTTCTCTGATAACTAGCAATGTGGAGCATCTTTTCATGTGTTTGTTGGTCATGTGAATTTCTTCTTTGGAGAACTGTCTGTTCAGCTTCTATGCCCATTTTTTTAATTAGATTATTTGATTTTTTTTGTGGAGGTGCGTGAGCTCTTTATATATTTTGGATGTCAAGCCTTTATTGGATCTGTCATTTACGAATACATTCTCCCATACTGTAGGGTACATTTTTGTTCTATTGATGGTGTTCTTTACTGTACAGAAGCTTTTCAGCTTGATATAGTCCCACTTGTTCATTTTTGCTTTTGTTTCCCTTGCCTGGGGAGATATGTTCATGAAGAAGTCACTAATGTTTATGTCCAAGAGATTTTTTGCCCCTGTTTTTTTCTAAGAGTTTTATGGTTTCATGACTTACATTCAGGTTTTTGATCCATTTTGAATTTACATTTGTGTATGGGGTTAGACAGTGATCCAGCTTCATTCTCTTACATGTAGCTGTCCAGTTTTGCCAGCACCATCTGATGAAGAGACTGTCATTTCCCCATTGTATGTCCATGGCTCCTTTACAAATATTAATTGGCCATATATGTTTGGGTTAATGTCTGGAGTCTCTAATCTGTTCCACTGGGGTGTGGCTCTGTTCTTGTGCCAGTACCCAACTGTCTTGATTACTACGGCTTTGTAGTAGAGCTTGAAGTTGGGGAGTGAGATCCCCCCCACTTTATTCTTCTTTCTCAGGATTGCTTTGGCTATTCGGGGTCTTTGGTGTTTCCATATGAATTTCTGAACTATTTGTTCCAGTTCATTGAAGAATGCTGTTGGTAATTTGATAGGATTGCATCAAATCTGTATATTGCTTTGGGCAGGATGGCCATTTTGATGATATTAATTCTTCCTAGCTAAGAGCATGGGATGAGTTTCCATTTGTTAGTGTCCTCTTTAATTTCTCTTAAGAGTGTCTTATAGTTTTCAGGGTATAGGTCTTTCACTTCTTTGGTTAGGTTTATTCCTAGGTATTTTATTCGTTTTGATGCAATTGTGAATGGAATTGTTTTCCTGATTTCTCTTTCTATTGGTTCATTTTTAGTGTATAAGAAAGCCACATATTTCTGTGTGTTAATTTTGTATCCTGCAACTTTGCTGTATTCCAATATCAGTTCTAGTAGTTTTGAAGTGGAGTCTTTAGGGTTTTTTATGTTTATCATGTCTTCTGCAAATACTGACAGATTAACTTCTTCTTTACCAATCTGGATTCCTTACATTTCTTTGTTTTGTCTAATTGCCATGGCTTGGACCTCCAGTACTATGTTGAATAACAGTGAGGAGAGTGGGCATCCCTATCTTGTTCCCTATCTCAAATGAAAAGCTTTCAGCCTCTCGCTGTTCAGTATGATGTTGGCTGTGGGTTTATCATATATGGCCTTTATTATGTTGAGATACCTGCCCTCTATACCCATTTTGTTGAGAGTTTTTATCATAAATGGATGTTGAATTTTGTCAAATGCTTTTTCAGCATCTAAGGAGATGATCATGTGGTTTTTGTCCTTCTTTTTGTTGATGTGGTGGATGATGTTGCTGGATTTTCGAATGTTGTACCATCCTTGCATCTCTGGGATGAATCACACTTGTCGTGGTGTATGATCCTTTTGATATATTTTTTAATTTGGTTTGCTAATATTTTATTGAGTATTTTTACATCTATGTTCATCATGGATATTGGTCTGTAATTTTCTATTTTGGTGGGGTCTTTGCCTGGTTTTGGAATTAGGGTGATATTGGCTTCATCGAATGAGTTTGGGAGTATTCCCTCCTCTTCTATTTTTTGGAAAACATTAAGGAGAATGGGTATTAGATCTTCTCTGTAAGTCTGATAAAATTCTTAGTTAAGTCCATCTTGTCCAGGGGTTTTTTTCTTGGGTAATTTTTTGATTACCACTTCAATTTCTTTGCTGGTAATTGGTTTGTTTAGATTTTCTGTTTTTTCCTTGGTCAGTCTTGGAAGGTTGTATTTTTCTAGGAAGTTGTCCATTTCTTCTAGGTTTTCCAGCTTCTTAGCATATAGGTTTTCATAGTAGTCTGTAATAATTCTTTGTATTTCTGTTGGGTCCATCGTGATGTTTCCTTTCTCATTTCTGATTCTGTTGATGTGTGTTGATTCTCTTTTTCTCTTAATAAGTCTGGCTAGAGACTTGTCTATTTTGTTTATTTTCTCAAAGAACCAGCTCATGGTTTCATTGATTTTTTTCTATTGTTTTATTCTTCTCAATTTTGTTTATTTCTTCTCTGATCTTTATTATGTCCCTCTTTCTGCTGACTTTAGGCCTCATTTGTTCTTCTTGTTCCAATTTTGATAACTGTGATGTTAGACTATTCATTTGGGTTTGTTCTTCCTTCTTTAAATATGCCTGGATTGCTATATACTTTCCTCTTAAGACTGCTTTTGCTACGTCCCACAGAAGTTGGGGCTTTGTGTTGTTGTTGTCATTAATTTCCATGTATTGCTGAATCTCCATTTTAATTTGGTCATTGATCCATTGACTATTTAGAAGCGTGTTGTTAAGCATCCATGTGTTTGTGAGCCTTTTTGCTTTCTTGGTACAATTTATTTCTAGTTTTATGTCTTTGTGGTCTGAAAAGTTGGTTGGTAGGATTTCAATCTTTTTGAATTTACTGAGGCTCTTTTTGTGGCCTAGTATGTTGTCTATTCTGGAGAATGTTCCATGTGCACTTGAGAAGAATGTATATCCTGTTGCTTTTGGGTGTAGAGTTCTATAGATGTCTATTAGGTCCATCTGTTCTAGTGTGTTGTTCAGTGCCTCTGTGTCCTTACTTATTTTCTGTCTGGTGGATCTGTCCTTTGGAGTGAATGGTGTGTTGAAGTCTCCTAAGATGAATGCATTGCAGTCTATTTCCTCCTTTAGTTCTGTTAGTATTTGTTTCACATATGCTGGTGCTCCTGTGTTGGGTGCATATATATTTATAATGGTTATATCTTCTTGTTGGACTGAGCCCTTTATCATTATGTAATGTCCTTCTTTGTCTTTTGTTACTTTCTTTATTTTGAAGTCTGTTTTGTCTGATACCAGAATTGCAACACCTGCTTTCTTCTCTCTGTTGTTTGCATGAAATATCTTTTTCCATCCCTTGACTTTTAGTCTGTGCATGTCTTTGGGTTTGAGGTGAGTCTCTTGTAAGCAGCATATAGATGGGTCTTGTTTTTTTATCCATTCAGTGACTCTATGTCTTTTGATTGGTGCATTCAGTCCATTTACATTTAGGCTGATTATCGTAGATATGTACTTATTGCCATTTCAGGCTTTAGATTCGTGGTTACCAAAGGTTCCAGGTCACTTTCCTTACTATCTAAGAATCTAACTAAACTCACTTAGTATGCAGTTACAAACAAAATCTAAAAGTTCTTTTCTATTTCTCCTCCTTTTTCTTCCTCCTTCATTCTTTATATATTAGGTATCAAATTCTGTACTTTTGGTCTATCCCTTGATTGACTTTGAGGATAGTCAATTTAATTTTGTATTTGCCTCGCAATCAGCAGCTCCATCCTCCCTACCATGGTTTTACTACGTCTGGTGATAGCTATTCAACCCTAGGAACACTTCCATCTATAAGCAGTCCCTCCAAAATAGACTGCAGAGATGGTTTGTTATCTGGAAATTGTTTAATCCCTCCTTCAAATTTAAATGATAATCTCGCCGGATAAAGTAATCTTTGTTCCAGGCCCTTCTGCTTCATGGCATTAAATACATCATGCCACTCCTTTCTGGCCCGTAAGGTTTCTGCAGTCTGATGGTAGCCTGCTGGGCTTTCCTTTGTATGTGATCTTATTTCTCTCTTTGGCTGCTTTTAATAGTCTGTCTTTATCCTTCATCTTTGCCATTTCAATTACTATATGTCTTGGTGTTGTTCTCCTTGGGTCCCTTGTGTTGGGAGATCTGTGCACCTCCATGGCCTGAGAGACTATCTCCTTCCCCAGATTGGTGAAGTTTTCAGCAACTACCTCCTCAAAGACACTTTCCATCCCTTTCTCTCTCTTCTTCCTCTTCTGTTACCCCTATAATGCGAATATTGTTCCACTTGGATTGGTCACACAGTTCTCTCAATGTTCTTTCATTGTTAGAGATCCTTTTTTCTCTCTGTGCCTCAGCTTCTTTGTATGCCTCTTCTCTAGATTCTATTTCATTTACTATCTCCTCCACCGTATCCAACCTGCTTTCAATACCCTCCATCAGGTTCTTCAATGGTTGGATCTCTGACCTGAATTAATTCCTGAATTCTTGGATATCTTTCCATACCTCCATTAGAATGTTGATGATTTTTATTTTGAACTGCCTTTCAAGAAGAGTCACGAGGTCCATATCATTTAAATCTTTCTCGGGAGTTGTATTAATAATTTTAGTCTGGATAACATTCCTTTGGGATTTCATGTTTGTATATGGCACCCTCTAGTGTCCAGAAGCTCTATTCTAGAGCTGCTCAGCCCCTGAAGCAATGTCGGGGGTCACAGGGGAGCGGTACTGGTGCCTGGGGGGAGGAAAGAGCTGTTCCCCGCCTCCTGGCTGCTGTGCCTTTCTCCACTGCATGAGCCAGTGGGCCCGGCACACAAGTATAAGTTTTTGTCCCAGAGCAGCCAGATATGGATCCCTGCTTTCCACAAGCAGCCGGAATCCCCATCTCCCCAGGAACTCTGCCTGTATTAACTTTCCAACCCAGTAGTCATGCGAGTCTCATGAAAGCACCATGAAATGTTGATTTGTGCTCCAAGAGCAGATCTCTGGAGCTAGCTATTCAGCAGTCCGAAGCCTTCCATTCCCTCCCTGCTCCGTTTGTCTTCCCCCACCGGTAAGCTGGTGTGGGGGAGGGGCTTGGGTCCCACGGAGCCACAGTTCTGATAGTTACCCCGTTCGCTGAGGTCTTCTCTTTTCTCCGGGTGTGTGCAGTCTGACGCCATCCTCTTTCCTGTTGCTCTCTCAGGATTAGTTGTGCCAATTAAATTTTCTAATTGTATCCACTTTTAGGAGGAAGCTTCTGTCTCTCCTCTCACACTGCCATCTTTAATCCCTCCTTCAATTTTGTTAACTTTTTTGATTTTTACTTTTTAGGGTCATATATCCTGGATTATTTTCATTATTTCATTTACTTATTATCATAATAATGCAAAATAACTTAGATTTTTATTTTATTAAGGTAGTCAATTATATTATGTAGTACAGTTTACATAGACTCAATGTGGGGGCAGAATATGTATTTTTAGCTTTATTTTAAGCATGAAGAAACTGAAACTTAGAGTATAAAATTGTCTTAAAGAAGCTATTAAATTGAAATGCCAGGATTCACCACAACTGTCTTCTTTCTATGTACAAGTTGTTTTTAACATAACACAATTCTGTGCATTTTCAAAAAATGATTCAACTTATTAAAATTGGATTTCAATTCTATTCTTATTTTGTTTGTATACTCCACATTCAATTCTTAATTTTTACCTCTAGGATATATTAAATAAAATATAATAATTTAGACATGTTCCATTGTCAAATGCCTTATTTATCTAGACCTAAAATCACTTCTGGTTTCCTACTGATAAAAGAAGGGTATAGAGCAAATTATTCCTGAATTAGATACTAATTTAACTTCTGATTCTTTCTATTAAGGAGCCCTGCCCTTAACTTCTACACCCCTCATTCCTCTTATATTCAGGATGTGGAAGGAGCAAGGATTGATGAAAAGGAGGAACCATCTGCAATTATGAATGCTCAAGCTTTGAATGCCCAGGTTTTCTGCCCCATCTGTCATTGATACCATCACAAAATTTGATGATTTTGTAGCAGTCTCTAAGATTTAGTCTAGGTTGTCTCATTTATTGTAGTTTCAAATGTCAATGGGTCTCCCAATTAGAATGTAACTTTTTCATGAATATGAGATTGAAGAATTTTCCTTAGTATTAACCAGAATATATGTGCTCAAAAGAAACTTTAGATTAAATTGACCAGGTTGAAAGAAATTGAGATAACATCCTAGTCATTAGTCTTTAGTTCATTTGAAATCAAATAATATGTCCTCTGTGTGTTTTTATTCCTATAAAAAATGAAGTATCATCAATATACAATCTTACATTGGTTTTTAATATACAATGCAGTGGTTCAACAGTTACCCATATTAAATCCTCACCTGCTCTAGAGTGGTTACTACCTGTCAACATAGAAAGATGTTACAGAATCATTGGCCATATTCTCCATGCTGTATTACTATCCCCATGGCCAATGAATACTATGATTGAGAATTTTTGTGGCAATTTTCTTCCTCAGCCTTCCCACACACCCATCCCAACCCTTCCCAATGTTAACTTCTAGTCACTTCTCAGTGTCTATGAGTCTATTGCTCTTTTGTTCATTCTGTCATGCTTTGTTTTGATATCCCACAAAGGGCAATTGTATGATACTTGTCTTTCTCTGCCTGGCTAATTTCACTTAACATAATATGCTCTAGGTCAATTCATGTTGTTGCAAATGGGAGGACTTTTTTTTAAGACTGAATAATACTCCATTGTGTATATGTACCACATCTTCTTCATTCATTTATTGATGGATACTTAGGTTGCTTCCATATCTTGGCTATTATAAATAATGCATCAATAAACATAGGGTTGCATATATCTTTTCAAACCAGGGATTTTGTTTTCTATGGATAAATTCTTAGAAGTAGAATTCCTGTGTTAATGGTATTTCTATTTTAAGATTTTTGAGGAACCTCCATACTCCTTTACACAGTGGCTGCACCAATGGACATTTCCACCAACAGTGTAGGATGGTTCTCATTATTCCACATCCTCGCCAACACTTGTTATTTCTTGTCTTTTGGATAGTAGCCATCTAAACTGGGGTGAAGTGATACCTCACTGTGGCTTGATTTGCATTTCCTTGATGATTAGTGATGTGGAGCATCTTTTCATGTGCTTGTTGACAGTCTGTGTTTCTTTGCAGAAGTGTCTGTTTAGGTCCTCTGCCCATTTTTTAATCCGGTTATTTGGATTTTTTGGTTTGGGGCATATAAGTTCTTTATATTTTTTGGATTTTAACCCTTTATCAGATGAATAATTTATGTATACACCCTCCCCTACTGTAGTTCCCTTTTTGTTCTGCTGATGGTATCCTTTGCTGTACAGAAGCTTTTTAGTTTGATGTAGTCCCACTTGTTCATTTTTGTATTTCCTTTCCTTTGCCTGAGGAGATGTGTCCATAAAATAATTGCTCATTCTTAGGTCCAAGAGATTTTTGCCTATGTTTTCTTATAAGAGTTTCACAGTTTCATGTATACATTCAGGTCTTTGATCCATTTTGAGTTTACTTTTGTGTATTGAGTCAGACATTAATCCAGTTTCATTCTCTTGCATGTAGCTATCCTGTTTTCCCAACACCAGTCATTAAAGAGAGTGTCTTTTCCCCATTGTGTATACATGGTTCTTTTATTGTATGTTGACAATATATTCATGGGTTTATATCTGGGTTCCCTATTGTTATCCCATACTGTTTTGGTTACTATTGCTTTGTTATAACTTGATGTCAGGGAGCATAATACTCCTGACTTTGTTCTTCTTTCCCAGGAAGGCTTTGGCTACTTGGGGTCTTCTGTGATTCCATATGAATTTTAGAACTATTTGTTCTAGTTCATTGAAAAATTCTGTTTGGTATTTTGATAGGGATTGCATTAAATCTTTAAATTGCTTTGGGCAAGATGGCCATTTTGACAATATTAACTCTTCCTATCCATGGGCACAGGATACATTTCCATTTGTTGGTGATTCTACAATTTCTCATGAGTTTCATATAATTTTCAAAGTATAGGTCTTTCACCTCCTTGGTTAGGTTTGTTCCTAGGTATTTTTTCTTTCTTTGATGCAACTGTAAATGGAGTGGTTTTCTTGATTTCTCTTTCTGCTAGTTCATTGTTAATATATAGGAACATAACAGATTTCTGTGCATTAATTTTATATCCTGCAACTGAATCCAGTTACTACTTCTAATAGTTCTTTGGTGAAGTCTTTAAGGTTTTCCGTATAATATCATGTCATCGCAAACAGTGACAGTTTAAATTCTTCCTTACCTATTTGGATGCCTTTTATCTCTTTGTGTTGTCTGGTTGTCATGACTAGGACTTCCAGTACTATGTTGAAAGTGATGAGAGTGGGCCTCCTTTTCTCATTCTTCATCTTAGAGAAAAAGTTTTCAGCTTTTGTCATTAAGTATGATATTAGCTTAGCTGTGGATTTGTCATATATGGCTTTTATTATGTGGAGGTATGTACCCTCTCTATCCATTTAATTGGGAATTTTTATCACGAATGGATATTGAATTTTGTCATATGATTTTTCAGCATTAATTGAGCTGATCATGTGGTTTTTTTTAATCCTTTTTGTTAATGTGCATGATATTGATTGAATTACAAATATTGCACCATCCTTGCATCCCTGGAATAAATCCCACTTGATCATGATGGATGATCCTTTTGATGTATTTTTGAATATGGTTTGCTAATATATTGTAGAGGATTTTTGCATCTATGTTCATCAGGGATATTGGACTATAATTTTCTTTTTTGTAGTGTCTATTTTTATAGTGTCTTTGTCTGGTTTTGATATTGGAGTAATGCTAGCCTCATAGAATGAGTTTGGGAGTATTTCCTCCTCTCCTAATTTTTGAAATACTTTAAGGATGAGCATTAGTTCTCCTTTAAATGTTTGGTAGAATTCAGCTGTGAAGCCTTCTGGTCTTTTGTTGGGAGATTTTTGCTTACCAAGCAATTTCACTGCTGGTAATTGATCTTTTCAGATGTTCTCTTTCTTCCTTGCTCAGTCTCAGAAGGCTCTACTTTTCTAGGAAGTTGTCCAGTTTATTGGCATATAATTTTTCATATAATTCCCTAATAATTCTTTGTACTTCTGTGGTATCTGTTGTGACTATTCCTATTTAATTTATGATTTTATTTGTGTACTTTCTTTTTTTATTGTTAAGTCTGGCTAGGGGCTCATCTACTTTGTTTATTTTCTGTAAGAACCAGCTCTTAGTTTCATTAAGTTTTTCTGTTGTTTTATTCTTCTCTATTTTATTTATTTCTTCTCTGATCTTTATTATGTCCCTCCTTTTACAAACTTGGGTTTCCTTTGCTCTTCTTTTTCTAGTTTCTTTAATTATGAGCTCAGACTGTTTATTTCGGATTGTTCTTGTTTCTTGAGGTAGGCCAGTATTGTTATGTACTTCCATCTTAGAATGGCCTTTGTGGTGTCCCACAAATTCTGAACTGTTGTATTTTGTTTTCATTTGTCTCTTTGTATTCCTTAATTTCATTTTAATTTGTTCATTGATCCATTGATTATTTAGAAGCATGTTGTTTAGCCTCCATGTGTTTGTAAGCTTTTTTTATTTTCTTTGTGTAATTTATTTCTAGTTTCATACCATTGTGGTCTGAGAAGTTTCTTGATAAAAGTTTAACCTTTTTGAATTAATGAACACTCTTTTGGAGGCCTACTATGTGATCTATTCTGGAGAATGTTCCATGTACGCTTGAGACAAATGTGTTTACTGCTGTTTTTATGTGAATGTCCTGTAGATATTTGTTAAGTCCATCTGATCTAACATATTGTTCTGCACCTGTTTTCATATTTATTTTCTGTCTGGTTGATCTGTCCTTTGGAGTGAGCAGTATGTTTAAGTCTCCTAAAGTGATGGTATTGCAGTTTGTTTCCTGCTTTAATTATGTTAGTATTTATTTTACATATTTAGATACACCTATGTTGGGTATATAGATGTTTATAATGTTATATCCTCTTGTTGGACTGACCCCTTTATCATTATGTGATGTCCTTCTTTGTCTCTTGTTACTTTCTTTGTTTAGAAGTCTATTTTGTCTGACAGAAGTACTGCTACTCCTGCTTTTTTCTCCCTGTTATTTGTATAAAATAACTTTTTTCATCCCTCCACTTTCAGTCTATGTATGTCTTTGGTCTGAAATGAGTCTTTTGTAGGTAGCATATAGTGGGCCTTGTTTCATTATCCATTCTTCCATCCTGTGTTCTTTTGGTTGGTGTATTCAGTCCATTTACATTTAAGGTAAGTATTTTTATTATTGCCATGTAATTATTGTTTTCTGGTTGTTTTTGTAGTCCCTCCATTTTCCTTTCTTCTTCTTTTACACTCTTCTCTAGTTATTTGATGGTTTTATTTAGTTTTGTGGTTGGATTTCTCTGTTTTAATTTTTTGTGTATCTACTTTAGGTTTGTGGTTACCATAAGGTTCATGGATAGTTTCCTGACTATATAACTCTCTTTATTAAGTTGATAATTGCTCGATTTCAAAGTCTAAAGTACTTCTTTTCTCTTTTCTTCTTCCTCCTTCACATTTTATGTATTAGATGTCATAATCTTCACTTTAATGCATGCCTTGATTAATTTTGTGTGTAGTTGATTTTACTACTTCTGTTTTGTTTGAATTTTGTACTCACTTTGTAAGTAATTGATCTACTGCCTTTACTATGGGCTTATTTTACTGGTTAAAATTATTTAGCCTTAGGAACATTTCCATCTAAAGAGTCTCTTTAACATATCCTGTAATGCTTGTTTAGTGGTTGTAAATTTCTTGAGCCTTTGTTTATCTGGTAAATGTCTAATCTCTCCTTTGAGTTTGGATGATAATCTTGCCAAAAAGAGGATTCTTGGTTGAAGTGCCTTTTGTTTCAATTCATTAAATATTTCATGTCACTACCTTCTGGCCTATAATGTTTGTGCTGAGAAATTTCCTGATAGCCTGATGGGGTTTACCTTATAAGTAATCTTTTTTCTGTCCCTTTTTTCATACAGAGATTATGTTAATATTATTTCATTTGGTTGATCACACAGATCTCTTATCATTCTTTCATTCCTAGAGATCCTTTTTATCTCTGTTACTTGGTTTAGTTGTTTTCCTGTTCTCTAATTTCCACCTCATTGTCTTCTCTACTTTCCGCAATATATTATTCATTCCCTCTATTGTGTATTTAATTTCAGTTACTGGATTCTTTATCTCTGAGTTGCTCTTTTTCAGCTCTTCTGTCTCTTTGTTGAAGTCCTTCCTGAGATCATCAATACTTTTCCACGTATCAGTGGGCATATTTTTGGCTGTTACTTTGAAATCCTTATCAAGGAGATTGATGATCTCCATTTCATTTTGCCCTCTTTCTGGTGTCTTATTCTGTACTTTTGTTTGGAAAATATTCCTCTGCCACCTCATTTTGTCAGGATTTCTGCATTTCATTTGTATTATATGGATCTGCTATACTCTCTCATCTAGAGAGTAATGGCTTTATGGAGAAGTCATCTTGTGATGCACAAAAGCTCAAGATTCTTTACTCTCCAGTGTCTGGCTCTCCTTTGTGTTTGGAGCCCCAGTTGCTTTTGGTGGGCAGTGGTTGTAGACACCTTTCTGTCTTTCTGCTGGCAGTGGTCTATTTCAGTCTACTGTGGGAAGCAGTTTGCCTCAGCCAGCCCTTTGTGATCAGCATAGTGGCTTCTGTAGGGGCCAAGTGGGCACAGGGAAGTACCTTGGAGTTGAGCCCCCAGTGAGGAAGATGGAGCATCTGGGGGTCCCAAAGTACCAAACCTGTTGGGCTAAGAAAGAGCTGGGGTCATATCATCTACCTACCCTTTCTCTCACAGAGAGAGCTTCTTCCAACCCTCACCCTTCTGCCACCTCTTCCTCTGCTAGCAAATCTTCAAACTGCTGCCTCTTTGTTGGGTCTCAGCAGGACTGGTGGAGTATACCTGTCCTCCACAAGTGGCTGGAGTCTCTGCCTCCCAGAGTGTTCCAGCTGTCCATAGTGTCCCACACTTCCAATCACCAGAACCCAATGCAATGTGAACTCATGTTCCAGGGCACATGCTCATGTGCAGAGTTCCTGAGCACCTGTCCCCTCTCTGCTCCATTCCTCTTCCTCCAACCTATGGGCTGAGATGGGGGAAGGGCTTGTGTCCCACTCAGTCATGGCTCTGCCAAATTATCCTTTTTTGTGTGGTCTCTTATTCACCAGGTGTAGGTGGTCTGTTCTGCAGTCTTTAGGTCATTTTCAGGTTTAGTTCTCTTTGCTGTAGTTGCTTCCCTGGTGTGTGTGTGTGTGGGAGGAGGTTTCTGCCTTGCCTTCCTACTCTGCCATCTTTATTCCCCTCAATATAACCTATCTTCTACATTTTTAAATATGTTTATCATACCTCCAATTCATTAATAGTAAAAACAGTAAAAAGAGTTAATGAAAACTTTTATGACACCATTTAAAATATCTAAAATAAATTCAGTTTTTCTTACTTTTCTTTATTTTTGTAAGCAGATTTGGAATAACACAATACTTTTAAAGAATCATTACTACATCTATATAGGAATAGAGTTTAAAATTTGAACATAGAGGGCATGTATTTTTCTCTTCACCTTTATGAAAAGGCACCATGAAGATTTGGGTGCTTGCCTAAGAAGTTGACTTGGATATGTAGAAATATCTAATTAGGTTGCTGTCAATTACATTAAAGTAGTACTCAGAGAATTCCATAAGCCTTCAAAAACTTTTCTGCTAAACACTGATTTATATATTTCATACCATTTTACTTTCTTTTTCAAAAACTTTCTGGTGTAGACTTTGGTTAGTTTTTATTTAATTGATGCTTATAGACATGCAAGTGATTTTTAACTTTTGATTTTAGGCTGAGTTCAAATGTGTATCCTTAAATTGATAACATTTTTTTAAAATTGGAAAATTTGGACTTCATTAGATACAAATTTTTCAAAATTATGATACAGATTTTATATGTAACAAGAAGTTAAATATAACCCCTAAAACCATAATTCATGAAGCTAAAGTAGTTTCTATTCAAATGTAGTATCTCATAAAGAAGGTTGTAAAGATAATATTGAATACAATGTGATATTTGGTAATACAAGAATGAGGATTGAAAAGTTTCCTAAATATGCTACTTTGACCACATTTTAGAAAAATGTGCTAGCACTTTGAAGTAATATTTTGAAAAAAAATAATAACTTAGGTGGTATACAGTTATGACATAAATATATAGGTGGGCTGAATTTTGAGAAAGACTAGTTTAATAAAACATGTTAATTTATAAATGAAGAAATTCAAATCCAGAGAAGAGAGTTACCCCAAATCAAATAGTTTCAGGATAGAAATTTAAAGAATGTTAAAAACAGAAAATGTATCTAGCCATAGTAAGTGAAAATTGTATTTTCTAACAGTAACATTAAGCATTTACTGGGGATTTAAACATTCCTGTGGGCTATTATGGACAGACACATACCAAATTTTGGTTTTTTTTCCAAACCTTATAGTCCTGTTAGGGAAGTTTTTGCCTAACAGCATTTGAAAAAGCTATGAGTACCTGTCTGGGGCAGAAGACGATGTGTTACAGTGAATTTGCATCCACAGATGCACAGTGTACTTCTACCAGTATGCCCTTTATACTTTAACTTTTACACATCCTGCTATGCATCTAATCCTATAAAACTTAAATTCTAATATTTTTGGCTTGCTGCTTTCAAATCATTTCATCCTCATTCAACTTCCAGAGGAGTTACTTTGGAATGTTTAGTGCTTATCATCTCATATTAAAAGTATGTATTTTGGCAGATTACACATTTTCAGTTTTGGACACTTTCGAATTTTTTTCTTGATTATTGTTACAGACCAACCATATCAATGCACCTCATATTCACTAAGAAAGTCTGGTGAAATGGATATTGCAGATTCTGTAAGACCACAGATTCTGTTTCAGAAGTTTCTATTTTTTTTATGTGGGATTGGAGAATCTACAGTTTTAGCAAACAGAAAGCTAGTTCCAATGTTGGTGGATTACTTTAAGAAATATTGGTCATAAGTCATTTGTTTGGGACATTTTTTTCAGTTTTTTTCTTGATCATTTTGGCAAATATGGAGGCAAAAATGGACATTCTTGAATTGAATTACTCCCTTGAAAACAAGTTTGGAAAATTTATTTGGTGCAATTTTTATTACATTTTTCCAGGTAAGAGGTAAAAGAGAATATGTTATTTAAACATCCATCAAAATTGAATTTTTTTATTTGAAATATGTTGGATGTGTACATTTATAAGAATCAAAGCAAAACAAATTTTTAAAATTTATCCATTAAATGACCTACATGCCAGCAATTCAACCTATGTGTAGAACCTTAACAGGAAGCTTGAGTGACAAGGAAATGAGAAGCAATTTTGTCTTTTTATTCATGTTGAATGGAATTACATAGTCCAAGGTTAATACACTGTATCTCAAGGGTAGGGAGTAGCATATGCAGTTTTCAAAGATTCATTCTGGTCCCAGGTAATGTGTTCTGTTGGAAAGGAAAAAGTTTAGCTAAGAGCAAAGACATTCATCATTGTGTCTTCTCTAAAACTAAATTTGTCAGTATTTTCTCTCTCTTTTATTGTATGTAGGGAACAATATGTAGCACTGAAGCAACTTTGCAACTGTACCAGTTGTTGAAGGATATACACCAGTGAAAGAGGGTGAGCATTTATCAAAAAAAGAAACAAATTCATAACCCTGTGTTACTTCATACACATTATTTTGCAGAACAAGGTAAAGAGGGTGACTTTATTCAGTTCAGCATCAGCCCAAATGTACATAGTTTATTCTTTTACTGTTAGCACAGCCAGCTCCCTCCCATCCTTATAAAATTTCACCAGGAAGTCCATTATTGTGTCCTGTCACTTTGAAAACCATTTAGTCCTGCAGGTGGTTCTAATTCCACACTGATAGATTTATGCCACACCTTAAGCGACAAAGATCAGACATCCGTAGCTACCCCATAATTTGGAGAATGACTGACGATTTTGAGATTGGAGAGGCTTTTTATATTTTGCTCTCCTTAAGTTTTTAATCCTTTGCTCAATATATTCACTTCTTTTCAGATGAGTCTCATATAGACTTGGAGACCAGAAAACAAAATCATTTGGTGTTTTGTGCTCTCCAGATATTCCTAAGCGGTTCAATAATTTCACTACAAATACCTTATTTGTATTATTCAAAATTAAGACTTAAAATTAAGAAATTGGAGGAGAAAATTAGAGACTGTAAGGCAGTCTTGACTGATGTAACTGGGCTGGATTTTTCTAAGGAGAAGTTTTTCAAAAAGCAGTTAGATACCCACTTGCACAATTTGATTTTAACTGGGATGCCACTTGAACAAAGAAAAATTCCTTCCTACCTTGACTGCAAGACTTTCATTTTCCATTAAAAGTATTTATTAATTCAGTATTAGGAGATTGTTTTACTCAGTCATCTTTCAAATATCTGTATCACACATCTCTTCCAATGGATGGTGAGGTGAATGGTGATGCTAGGTTAGAACAATATAAAAAAGTAAGTATTTTGTAATAATTTTAATATAGCCTAGCAATATATTAAATTTACTTCAGGAAACTTTCATTGTTTGCTTAAAATAATATTGCTGTCCATTATTTTTTACTCTCTATCTAGAGGACAGGGAAAAAGAGAATACCTGGACACTGATTTGAACTTTAACATTCCCTATTACATAGTAAGAAGTTCAAGGGTGGCTTTACTTACATAGGATACATTATTTGCTTAATATTTCCTGGTTTTGTTGTTTTTTTTAAAGCAAGGCAGGCCCATTATTTTTTTTAATGCATTGACAAATCTCTTTACTGAATTATGTTTGTTTTTCTATTTAATATTCATGTGTTCATTCTTTAAGCAAATATTTACTGAATTCTTAACTATTTAAGATACAATGATATAAGAAATACTCCCTAAGCTCAAAGTTTATAATCTAGTTAGAGAGGTGGTATGTATAAAATAATAGAAGATAGGATATATTAAATGTCATAAAGAGATAGGAAAAAGTCTAAAATGGGAAAAATTAAGATAAAAATGAGGATGAACTCACTTCAGGCAAAATCCCATTATTATAAGCCTGTGGGGCTATCCAAATACTGTTGGTATACTAAATGTTATTTGGTGCTTTGCTGTTTACCAAGCTCTGGGGGAAATGGCATTATATTAAGTTAATTAACTTTAATTAGTACAATGATTCTCTAGCTTTCCAGGGCTTTATCTTATTTTGACATCAAATTATTAAAAGAATACAGAATTGACGGTGTGTTTATTCCATTTGCAATTATGTTTAATATAAATAGACAAAGACTGGAAGGAAGTATGTAATATGCATTATAGTGATTTTATTTTCAAAATTGTTAATGATATTATCTTTCTAGATATGTGTTTTTAAAAGTAGAAAATATAAGAGTATTGATAACTTGACCTCTCATTCAGGGAAGACAGGGAGATTACTGACAAAACACATTTTGTGGTTACCTGATGCAAATAAAATGATAGCCACAATAGTACTTTTTCATAGTATTGAGAATTAAAGGAAAGGAATGCAGTAAAGTGAAGAGCACTCTATAACCCCATAATAAATGTTGGCCTTAATAATTGTTGCTGATTTTATTTGATCCACCACATCCTGTTTTCTTATTTGGTCCATAACATCTTACAGACAAAGTTGTTTGTTTTTCCTTTTTTCTTCCATAGAAAATAGAGGACAAATCTTAAATGTAACAGTTGTATTTGTATATTAAAATCAGTTACATGATTGTAAGGAGGGGAAATACAACTATGTATACTCAATAGATATCTTCTGAGTCTTGACTGTAATGGAAAGTCTAGCTTTTTCTTATTATTCTTTCCAGTGCCTACACAGATAAGTTCAGAGACTTCAGTGGCCCATAGTATAACACTCTCTGTTTAGAGATCTTGCAATATTTGCCCTATTCATATGGCTTTGGGAACTAAGACTAAGCTGAATCCTTTTATTAAAACTGTGTCCTTACACCTACTTTATTGTTTGATTGGATTTCTCTACCTATATGCTCACAGTTCAATATCCACCTGGTCTTCATGGTGGTAAGCAACCTCTTTGAAGTACAGAGAGGTAGATTAGTAGTGGTGTATGTCTATACAGTTGACATCAGAGACTTTCTCTGTGCTAGAAATGTTATGTCCCATCCCTCATATGCTAGCTCATAAGGCCAAGGAACAATGTCAGTCTTATTTATAATTTTATTCCTAGAGTCTTAACTCAGTATTTGGCACAAAGTCTCCTTTAGTAATTGTCATCAACCGATTAATTAATTATTAATTTTAAAACCTCAGATTTAAAGGGAAAAATAAGCTTTAGTTATACCTGAATGTATGAATTCAATAGGAAGGGAGAATTAGAAGTAAATAGTGTGTGTGTTTCCAGTGTTAATCTGTTCTACCTGGGTCAGTACTGAAATCACTTCTTATGGAGAGCCCAGCATTCATCTGACCTTCAGCCATAGCTTCTAAATATTACAGTACAATGAACTAAGGAATCCAATAGGAATGCAATAGGTAACATAACTTAAATATAAAAATAAAATGAAATAATATATTCTTTATTTTTTTTAGTAAAAAATGTTAAAACACTTTTGCATGGAGGAAAATTCAAGGGGTCATTATTTAATTTTGTTTGTTTTTTTTCAGTTTACTGGTCCAAAATTTCCTTAAAAAACTCATGATTCCAGGTTGTATGTGATCAGGGAATCAGGATCTCAAGTCAAGCCGTGATTATCCCCAAGCTGTGATTATCCCCATTCCGTAATAATGTCAGAGATCCCAAAGCAACTCAAGATCAAGTTGACAAACAAGAATGAAAACAAATTAGTTCTGGTGGAACATTTGGAATAGTATTAAGAACCTCTTGCACTTGCTTACCTGTTAACTGTTCTTTGAAGTGCTCAAATTTGCTTTCTGATAAAATTGGTACAGAGTTTAATCTGTTTCATCTGAAGTATATCTTCAAGAGACAATTTAAACCATAAACATTCCAGATCATAATATTTTTCTCAAGGAGTGACTTCCTTTAACCTCCTGACTAGTCTAAATTTCAAATATTAAAGCTTAATTTCCACTTTTATGATCACAAAGAATGAGTAATGAGTTATTATAATTATTTTATCTACTGCTGCAGCTTATGGCAGCAGAATTTTGAAATTTTGCCATTTAACTCTATCTCATGGAAAATCCTTTTTCCTTTTCAATATATTTTAATGCATTTTAAAGTATAACAATTAGTACAAATATATTCTATGTTGTTGTTATGTTTGTTTGAACCACTTTAGCCAGGAAGATCTTTATCTCCTTCTGGTTTATTTCCTTCCTTCCTTCCTTCCTTCCTTCCTTCCTTCCTTCCTTCCTTCCTTTCTCAACAGTAAAATCTCACTCATTCACTCATTTATTCATTCATTTACTCACCATCACAATATTATAATCAGAGCTCTCCCTCTGTGTCCTACTCAACCACAAATAAATGATCATTTTATTTGCTCCTTTTCTTTCATAGTGCTATGATCTCTTCTTATTATATTCCTTTTACCTTTCAATTTTAAATCTAGAAGCTAAATATTTGGTCAGTCAAATCATACACTAAAAACTACTGGAGATGTCTGAAAATAGCCATGTGATAGGGAGAATTAGTGCAATATATAAAACTGAACAAAAGTTTAGCCTGTTTATTTTTTTCTGATCCCATAAATGTTTTATATTACAAAATAGCTCAAAGTAAAAATTCTGTATTGCTGATTCTTTACCTCCTGTTTTATTGAGATATGATTGACATATTAACATTGTATTTTAGGTATATGGTATAATGATTTAATATATGTATATATTGCAAATGAACACCACAGTGAGTTTAGTCAATATCCAGCCCCTCACATAAGGTAAGTTTTTTCTTATGATGTGAATTTTTAAGATCTACTATCTTAGCAACTTTCAAACATGCAGTGCAGAATTATTAATTATATTCACCATTCTGTACATTATATCCCCATAACTTATTAACTGGAATTTTGTACCTGAGATGTGTTCTTTTATACACAACAGAAATAAAAGTATTATACACAGCATATATATAACTCCATTCAGGTTCCCAGACCTGAAGCAATTCTGAGCACTATCAGGGTGTCTAAGAACTCAACTCAATTCTGATGCTATCTTCCCAGATACAGCACCAGATTCCCCAGATTAAGGGCTCCGTCCTACAAGACTGTCCTCCACCCCCTACTTCTGACACCAGGTTGCAAGCCCCAGGCAGTTGAGGTTCCCATGACCCCCCCCCCTTTAGGTTCGAGTAATTTGCTAGAGTGGCTCACAGAGCTCAGGAAAACACTTAACGTTTACCAGTTTCATAAAGGATAATGTAAAGGATACAAGTTAACAGCCAGATGAAGAGATAGGGCAGGTCCCAAATAAAGGGCCTTCTACCTTCCTGAAGCATGGGGCCTGGCTCAGTGACTTGGAGAAGTTCTGCTTCCCCAATCTTGGAAGCTCTCTCTAACTGAGAAGCAGGATCCCAGAGAGCAGATAGCAAAGCTCTTCTCTGGATGTGTTTCTGAGGGCATCATTGCATAGTCATGAATGACTAAGTTTTGGCCATTGGCTGATTCAACCTCCAGCCCCTGCCCTTGGGGTTTGGTGGGCGGGGAATCCAAAGTCTCTCATTAATATGACAAGACACCCATTTCACCTTTAAGACTGAAGTACTTTCAGGACTGTGGATGAGGTCCGAATATGCCTGAGAAATATATAATTTGGTCATGTGAATGACCAAATAATGTATTTCTTATAATACATTATATCACAGTACCTTTTGACCACTTTCACCCATTTCATCCACGCTCCAATCTCCTGCCTCTGGCAACCCCTAATCTGCTGTATCTGAGGTGCATTTTCCTTCTTTACATTCCATGTACATGTAAGGTTATTCAGTATTTGTCTTTATCTGACTTATTTCACTTGGCATAATGCCCTCACGTTCCTTCCATGTTGTCACAAATGGCAGGGTTTCCTTATTTGTTATGGATGAAAAATATACCATTAAATGTGTGTGTGTGTGTGTGTGTGTGTGTGTGTGTGTGTGTGTGTGTCTCACATTTTCTTTATCTATTCATCTGTCAAGAGACACTTAGTCTGTTTCCATGTCTTGGCTACTGTAAATAGTGCTGCAGTGAAATGCATATATCTTCTCAAGATATTGATTTCATTTCCTTTAGATATATACCCAGAGGGAAATCATGTAGATGGTACCTGCTGGTCCTCTGGGTCTCTAGAGAAGATTGTAGTCAATGCCTAGATGTGTGTTAAATTAGAAGTCCGCGCCTCAGGCTGTACTTTTAAGATATGTAAACAGGCCTCTTACAGAAAAACTGGGAGGTTGTCATTGCCTCTGAGCTGAGCCCTGGGAGTATAGCCTTTCAAGAGTTGTTTCTGTGTGGTTAGAGTCCTGTTGGACATGAGAATGGAAACCCCTCTGGCCACCAGGGCAGCCACATGTCCTTTCATAGCAGCCACAAAAGCCAGGGCATCAGACATGTGCACAAGCTCTTTCCAGTGACCTGAAGCCGGGTAGTGGGAGAGCATGAAAATGGCACCTGGAGGCCTCACCCATCTCTGGAGAGGATTAGGGTCAGCCCCTAGATGTGTGTAAAATTGGTAGCCTGATCCTTAGGCTGCAGCTTTTAAGATAGGCAGACAGGCCTCTTTCAAGGAAGACCGGTGGTTCAGTCTGTTACCTTTGTGCTGACTCCTGGAGGGAGAGCCTTAGTGAGTCCCCACAGCCCATTAAGAACTGTTTTTTACTTACGGTAGTATTGTGGGTTTCAGAGACACACACTCTGTTGGCTTTGAGAGCTAGGTTTTTGGGGGCTGTCCCTCAGGTGGAAGACCTAAAAGTTGTGACACTAGATATTGGGTCCAAACTCTTCACTCCTCAGGGAGAAGCTAGGAGTTGTGAGTTCCCTTGGCTTTTGCCATGCTGGGGTGGGATTAATGGTGAGATTGTGTCTCAGCCTCTCCCACTCTTTCATTGTGGGTTTTTTCTGTTTAACCTGATGAGTAGGAGTTCACTTGATTAGTTTCTGGATTTATTCCAGAGGAAATTGTTCCAAACATTGTTGTAGATTTGGTGTGTCTCAGGGGTGAGTTCAGGACCTTCCTATGTTGCCATCTTGAACTGGAATCCTTTCTATATTTCTGATTCTATACTTGTAAATAAATAATAGGACAGGATCTTGATTATAGAAATATAAGGTTAGCATGATTAGATAATCTGAAATTCCTGCAAGAAATTTTATTATACTTAGTATTCAAATAAAGTTACTTTGTAGATGTTATTTTTGTTAATAAAGAAAGAGTGCTGATAACAACCTTGAATCTCAAATAGTGAGATGGAATAATAGAATTAGCATGTTGTTGAAATATTTTGTGAAATAAAAGTTTTGACTGGTATAGCAATATGTAGATCAAAAGAAAAAATCTTTTAGACATACTGTTTCAAAAATAAAATTGGAGAAGTGACTTATAGAATATGATTAGAAAGTGTGCAATAAATTAGTTTTATACACTTCTTTAAAATAGGTATTAGTATTATTTCTATACTTGTCTTTTTAAAAGGCTATATGCCTATTACATTTTGAGCTTTCATGATTTGCTTGTAATATTCTAAAGACACATGTCATTTACTCAGGATTAGTGCCAGCTGGGGCACATGATGGCTCAGGAATAATCCTTAAGAAGTGCCCAGATTCAATTATTCCTACTTAAATGAGTTAGTTTGGACATATTTGATGGGGCAGAGTTTTATTTTAGAAGCAAGGTTTGTTCTTTCATCTTTAGTTCTACTCTTGAAATAGTCTGTCAGATTGATGGAGCCTCATTTAGGGCTCATCAGAAGCCATGAAAACTGCAATATGGTTTGATTATAGTGCTAAATATCAAGCAATACCATTTAGCCAGGTGTGGTTTATGCATACTTTGAATAAAAAATATTTCATTCAAAATTTAAGATCTGTTTTGCATAGAAAACATGGCTCTTAGAAAGCAAAAATGTTTTAACAATATATAATTGTAAATGATTTTAGTAAAATACTTTTTATTAAAGAGACATTACTAACAATCTCCTTACTGATTAAGTAGCATTGGACACAGATGCAAGAAGGAAATCTACATTTGACTACAGAAGCTTTAAATGTGAAATATCTCACCCCCTTATTATTGTGGGGGGAAAATATTTAGGAATCACTAATCCACTAATGACTAGTGGATTGCTGCTTCCATTTTATAATTATTTCATACTTTCAATTCCTTCGCTATATTTAAAATAAATAACTGTAGATATGATTTTTAAACCTACAGAGCCAATACAAATCTATGGTCCTGTTATGATGGCATTTTATGCCCCTATTATTATCATCACTATTGCTGTCTCCTCGTTCTATTTCCCTTTATGGAGGTGTAAACTCTGATGAGTAGTGGTAAAGAAAGAAAGCTCAATAACACTGTGTCTGGATGGCTCTGAGCCTTATATAGACCTGCAGAGCAAGTTTTCCCTTTTCCCAACTCTGGTACCTGACATCTGTAGTTTCATTTCACTGAGCTATATGCCTGGTGAGTGGAAAAAGCAACACAACAGAGATTTGCATGCCTGTGTATTTTGCTTTGTTTTTACTTATTTTGATTGATGAAAGATGGTGAAAGAAGCAGCAGGTCAGAGAAGTTCTCTTGAGAGTTCAGGCTCTAACAGCTTTTTGCAAAAGTCATGTTCTTTCTCTTTATCATGTCATTCATTGCCTGTGGAGCTATTGGGGGTTGAGTGTGTTCTCCTTGGTTATTGTCTCCTCCACAGCAAAGAATTGAAGGGCAGAGACACAGTAGTGAAGCGGAGCAAAAGTTTTATTTGAATACATTGTAAGGGAGAAATGGGCCAGAGTCAAGGTAGATAAAAGCAGGTGTACTTGAATAAGCAGAGAAGAAGGGAAAGCTCATTGATGGGAACTTGCAAGCTCAAATTAGAGCTCTCAGTATTCCCTTTCTTACTTGTCTGAAGTAGGACAGAGAGAGTGAAAATGTGTGCTTAAAGCATAGAAAGTAAAATAAAATAGCAAAGTGACAAAGACACCATTGAAAGGGCACAGAGACAAAATGTAGTAGGTTGAGCAGTAAGAAGTCTTATAAAAATACACACCCCAGGCAAAGGGATTCTGTCTTTTAGAGGTTTTCAAGAATGGGAGAATGGGATAAAGATCAAGTGTTGGGGGGCATAGGCTTGTCAGGCAGTCTCATGATGTCTGTCTTTAGTGAAAGACAATATTTCATTATCTATAGTTAGTCTTCTAAGTAATTCTGTAGAATAAACTTTTTGTTGCTCTCCAAGATAGTGGCCACTCCCAATCACTGGAAACACATCATTTAAGATAGATCGGATTATCATCTGATTACCAAAGAATATGTTACCTATCCAACCTCCCAACTCCCTGCTCTTAGCATCAAGAAAAGTCCCTCTTATTCCCACTATGCTATTCACATCTCAGCATTTTTTAGGAAAATTAATCATAATGCTTGTCTCATGTCTGTGCCCTATCTCACCTGCATTAGCTAGGGTAAGTCTCAAGGTCAGCCCAGATACATGGCATGTTGAATGAACTCACTTTGCAAAGGGTGTTAACTCTGAGTCATTTCTGGCTTTCTGGTTTTATCTGGCTAACTCTTTGAATTCCATTTAGTGGGCTTTACTGGCCTTATTCTCCTTCCTCCCACTCATATCTATTTTTCTGTCTAACAGAGCAATCCTCTCAAATCTTTTCTCTAGCTGGAATCAACTAAATTCTGAGAGACTGCCTCAAATTGCATGATGAGTTTCCTATTACAGTGCCGTCATAAATTGGGTTTCTGTGTCTAAGGCCACTACAAGTGGGTATAGACAGTGTAGTTTTGACTAAGATCTTTAACTCTACTTATTTAGATTTCTTCTGTGTTTTTTGCCTACTCTTATTACAGAAGTAAAGAAAACATTGACTAAACCTTTCCAAAGTGTTCCTATTTTGTCTCTCTCATTTTTGCCCCTAAAATCTAACTCAGTTTCAAGGTCAGACTGATGTACATATTTTCAAATTTTCTAACTCATTGTCTTTATTCCTTCTGTCCTCCCATATACCATGTTCTCCCACAGGTCAAAACTTCTTATTTGATGCACACACTATTTTTATCCATGTTTTCAGTGTTACCACAAATACTGCACGATAGATCCTTTTGTACAGGTTGGTTGAATGAATAAACATTATCAATGAGTAAATGAAATGTGTTAACATCTATGGAACCTAAAGTTTCAAGGAATATGATATAACCTATACAGTGTATGATGGACCATCCAGGATAACCTTCTTAAAGGAGTTATATGAAAAAATTAAATTATTTACTATTCAGTTATGACTATAATCAGAATTTGATCAAAAACAATTATTTTTAACTGATATAATGATACATTTGAGTATATTTTACTTTACATTTTGCCAATAAAAATCACCTTTAATTTTTGTGCTTCCATTGTATAAAATGCTACTGAATAGTATGGTATCTTTGATGAGTTCAAGCATAGTATGGCTAATCCATATTAAGATGAGTTTACAGTCTTTGGGAACCCCAATTTCTTATGTTCAACTTTTAAAGATCTGAGGTATAATTTGAAAATAAAGTAAAAGCTGTACTGGACTTAAAAAAATTAACATTGTAAAAAGAAATCATGCCTGTTCCCATTTTTATGTTATCTACAATATTCTGTTTATAAGTGTTAAATAGAAATGCCTTTTAAATTTTATTTTCATTTTCATTTATTTTATTTTACTTCTATCTAAAGGCAGAGAGAGGGATATTCATGTTTAAGAGTATATAGAGATGTTCTGTGTATTTACAGCCTCTGCACTTTAAGTCCCCTTTATATGCTTTATCTAGGTTGTAGCATCACCACTGTCTCTGCCTTTTCTATAACAGTCATATAACAACAGATAGAAACAATGAATAAAAGAGCTCTAGGAAATAATTTATCAACTTATATACGTGCTCTTATATATACTTCCAATGCTACTGAAGTAAGTTGAGTATATGTACACTCCCTACACAGTACTTTTTCTCATTTTAAAAGACTATTTGTATAGTTGTATAATTTATTTTGTGAATTTATGGCATTTTCAGGATCTGAGCTTAAACTGAAATTCATTTCTATAAAGATTTACTTTTCTTAACGTCTATTCTTATCTTAGATTCCATCAATTTTTATCATTGCTTTAGGTCTAAAAAAAAAGGAAATATGGAAATCCACGGAAATAAGCAGTTTTAAATACACATTATGATTATATTTATTTTATTTGTATCTTAATTGAACTTTAATGTGAAATGAAAATGTAATTTTAAAAAATATAATTCTGGAAAAATATCGGAAAGTTACTTTAAAGTTATATATAACTCAACTTTCCGGTACTCAATCTATGTGCTCTTTATAGTATAAAATTTCTATTTTTTTGAAACTATTAATTCAAGAACACAAATTGAATGTACTTATTAGAAGTGTAATATCATAGGGTAGAATGAGGAGTTGAGAGTTTAGAGGGAAGATTTAATTTTGGGGGGAACTAGTAAGGACATATTTCTTAATCAAATTGATTATTCTTGAAGTCTTCTGAGTTTTACTAGCCAACTAAGTTTCAAATAAACCTATTTCTGTTTACAGTCATATATGCTAAACATTGATTTGCTTAGAAGCATAATTAAGGATTAGTGTATGATAATGCCAGTGGCATGTGGTGATATTCCTGGGGGGACGTGGAGTGGCGCAACCAAACTTCCTTCAGTAAATATATTTTTAATTTTGCATGCCATTTAATCATTTGTATTATTCAAGGTGCATGGAAGTTACATAGAAACATAGATTGCATGTATTTAGCATATTAGAACTAACTTTAAAATGTATTGTTGTTTGATGATGCTTCAATGAATTTTTTATTTAAATTTTTACCCTTCAAACATTTTCATAACTAATTTCTCTTGCACGTTTTATCTAGCTTCTGCCATCCATGTAATATTTTATGTATCAGTTCTTTTTAATGCAAATTAACGTTTCTTTCCTAGTAGGTCACCTGACAAGAAAGAAATGAAAATTCATATTCTCTGGTATATATTAAATACATATAAGCTGAAATATACATGGTAAAGGTCAATTCTATTGTATTTTGAAAATGCTAGTTTTTCCTTTTTCTTTCTCTACCCTAGTTTTATCTTTGTTACCACTTTAAAATTAAAAGTGGATCGCTTTACTGCATATTCTAATACAATTCAGTCAAACCAATATGCTCACAGATGGCTTGAACAATTTCTTCATCACCCCATTAGGGAAAATATATTTTTTATTCCATTGAAATAAACTTTTAGGTATACAAAAGGGTTCAAGAGAAAGTCATTTTGATCATTTAAGTAGTAAACTTTACTCCTTTTGCTTATGTGAATCCAACACTTTCACCATTATAAAGAAGTACAAATAATTAATAGTATTGCACATTCATTTTCAATTCTAAAATTGAAATCTAAAATCTACTTATTATGTGCTAGGTACCATATTAAATACTAAAGATGCAGAATTGGTAAGCAATTAGATATGATCTCTAGCCTCAAATAACAGATGAAGCAAAGCACAGAGAAGAGTTTTGGGTGAACCACAAAACTGTTTAATCTATTCTCTGAATAAGAAATGTGAAATGTTTTAGAAAAGAAAGGGAGAAGTTGCTATATTTTTTTTACTAGGCATCTGGTTGTCCTCTGGGTCTGAAGAGCAAAAAAAAAATTACATTAATAAATGTACTAAGTAAAAACAGCCTATTATCTATTTTATTAAGCTAGGTACATAGAAAGAAAGGATGTTAAATTTTCCTCAAAGTAGTTTCCATATAAGCTTTAATGTTTTACAGCCCAAATCTGGGACAAATATGCCTATGTGAGAAGATATTGCCACATCAGAGTCATAAGCACTATAAATATCAAGGGTACAGAGTACAGAGCCCAGTTCTGGAGTCATACTTGCTGGTATAATGATTTTCATTTTCTGATATATGTAATTCAAAAGTGCCCATTAAACTCAGATAAAAAAAAAACTGTCCTGTTTTTTTAATATTGTATTGAAATATCCGAGGATTCCAATTATTTTGCCTTTCAAAGGATACTTTTTACATTGTGTTTTGCCCCCAAAAGTAGCACTACACACACACACACACACACACACACACACACATTTTTGTTATATTTAAATAATAAAACAACAATAATAGTTTTGATGTTGGTTACAGTCTTCTTTTAAAAGGCATGGAATTTATTAAAATATGTAAATGATACTGTTTTGAGATAGATTATTCTGTTTAAAAAATTGTTCTTAATGATGTCTTTTCCTTATTGTATTAGAAATTCATTATGTAAGCTATGTGAGAGTGTTGTAGTAATAAGAAACATTTTTTCTAAAAATGTGCAGCTCATTTTTCATTAACAGTGCTCATTAGGAAGTCAGACCACAGATACTAGATGTCATGTTCATTAATACATTCAAATGGCCAGCTTATGACCCTGAAGCTGGAAAAAAAAATAAAGGAGACATAAAAATTATTTGTAAAATAATTTATAAGAAAGCTGTGTCTTTGAACAGCTACCATGTTTAAGATCTAGCAACATTTAACCATGAATGCCACAGGATAAGTATTTACCAAATTATTTTTCTTTTATGTCAAAAAGAATGGGTTATTACAGATTTGTTGAACTGACTCTTTAAAAGTTACTTCATTTGTTAAACAGAATGGCCCCTAAATATGTAAATTTAGCATCAGGTAAAACAGTATCTATAGCATTTCATTACAGCAGACAAAAAATATGAATTCCAGAGGAAGAAAATAAGAAATTCATTCCTTTTATTGCCTGAAAAAGAATGTGTTAAAAGCATCAATATACTGTGAAAATAATGAAGTATTTTTCTCTTTTTTTTCTATATTTTGAATACTTGAGTATAGACATACTGGGTTTTTTTTCCTTGGACTTTGAAATACTTTTATTAAAATAAAATAAAATTTCAGTGTGAATCCTATGTCACAGTAAAAGTCAGAATGTAGACAGACCCCGTTCTGCGTATGGCCCCTATCTTACTCATCTTTATACTTGACATGGAGTTTAAAACAGTTACTATCAGAAGTGGATGCTTAGTGACTGGAAACAAAGGCAAATCATGGTTGATGGAGAAATAAAGTTAACTATCTCCTCCTCCTTTCTCACTTCCTCAGAACTCTTCATTCCAAATTTATTGGAGTACAATTTTTCAATCAAGGAGCAGTGTAGAAAGATAGAAAGACATCTGAACTGACAGAATTCCTGAGATTTTGTGCCAGCTCTGATCCTTTGTAGCCATCAGATGTTAAACAAATTACTGAATAGCCCTGAACCAATTTCTTCACTTACAACATGAAAAATTGGAATGGAATGATTCCCCAAATTATGCTCATTGATGTTATAATACAGTATACTGGTGCATGTGAGAAGTTTGACACATTTTTGCTTTATGCTTTTCTTGGGTTTAGAGAGATAATTCATTATTACTGTTTAAAAGATTTCCTACTGTGCCACAGCTGGCACAGGTTAAAGAAATTAAGTAAAAGAGCTGTAGCACTGTAAGACTTCATCACCTACTCTGCTTAATTACAGAAGTCAGAACTTGAAAATGAGATTTATGAAGATACGGTGAAATGCAGATAATATATCTCAGGATAATGTAAATTTGATGATGTATTATTTTGGAATTTTAAGTTTTCAAGTTCTGCATAACTAAGGAAGGGCAGTATCATAAATCTAAAGTGAAAATGGATCCACCAGTATCTAGGACAGTGAGTTAGAAGTTGATCCTATCAAAATTATAAACTTGATTACTAATTACCTAGCATGTGAGCACTAAGAAAATAAATAACTAGAAGCTAACATGAGCCTTTTGGTTACAACTAATATCAGCTCAGGGGACTATGCAAAATCATGGGCTTAAATTTATACAGGGTATTTAACAAAAAACTCATTGTATTATTTTTCACTTGGTGTGGAAATATGGACTGAAGTACTTTCAAACTGGTTGATCAAATTTACCCAGAAAGTGTTAATTAACACATCAGAGTAATTTAGAGGGACAGTCTCTTTTTCCATGTATGGCCTCTTTTTTAAAATTAATTTTTCAATGATTGGATGGTTATTTGTTTATTAATTTTTGTTTGTTAAATGTGATATTTTCAAGCTTCTAGATGATGATTTAGTGCTTGAATTTAAGTTAAATATTTAGGATTAACTTGAATGACCAGAAGGATAGACTAAACCAACTAGGATTAAATTTTATAAGACAAAAAGTTTTACATTTGGATTTAACTTTAGAAAATAAACTAGACCAGTACAGTATTCTGAGGAACCCAGCTTGATAATATTTCATGTGAAAAATATCAAACTGGTTAAACCAATTGGGGGTTCATTAGTAGAAGTACAGATTTTAGACAAGAACAGATAATATGTCTGCTTTATACTATATTGGTCAGATGTCATGTCAAGTATTAACTTGTAGAGAGCATATATAATAGAACAATTCTTAACTGAATTAATTCAGCAAAGTAGTTAGGTTGTTGGGAGTTCTCAGAACCATGTGTAGTGCACCACGATTGTTTTAGTGCTCAACATTATTCAGCCATTCATCTTTCTTCTGATAGCCATCATTCTGTTTTCCCTCTGGGAACAATAACCCTTCCACTCTCAGTCCTTACTTGTAAGGTGAAGTTGACGCTCTAGTCTGCTCTGGGGAAACGTTAGAGAAAATACTTGAAATAGAATTAAGTTCAGCAGAAATTAACTTTGCAGCCAGAATTGTTCATTATGGCCAGTATCTATTCTGGATGATAGGTGGTTACTGCCCATTCTGACCAGCTTGTACTCAGTAAATAGAAATATGTCCTCCATACTTAAGGTAATTGGCCCATTTCATTTTCCCTGCCCACAGTGATTAATTTAATGATTACTGAGAATTAGGCTGAAGACATGTTCTTTTTTCCAGTACACTCCGAGTTGTAAAGACAGAAGTCTGGCACTATCTTAACATTCAAATGGGAAAATTTGTGAAGCCACTGTGGGGTACTTGCGGCAAGTTTTGGAGATGGCAAAACAAGGTCATACTGAAAAAATTTGAGCCTCTGGATGTTACAACCTGAAGCTATAAACCTACTTCAGTACCTGGGTCAAAAAAATAGTTACATTTTGCTTAAGCTAGAACCAAAGAGTTCCAACTGATTCAACATGTAGGAATCAAAGAAACACACAAAACAAATCAGAATGTTTACTTATTAAGAGAGAAAGGGAAACAAGTTCTTTATATATGACTGATCTGTTGTCAGACAATTCTTCATTATTTACAGAGTATTAAAGGGACCACATGAATAGAACTTCCAGGTAGACAGATCTGGGATCATGGAAAGGAAGAAAACTGTACAATTTGATCTATCCTATAATTAAATAAGCTGATTTCTGTGGTAGTAAGTACTAAGGTAGAGTCTGAATTATAAAGAATATTGTATTGGGTTAAAGGATCAACTGCTGCTACTGAAATCCTTAAAATTTATTGATTGATTTCTGTGCCAGACACTGTATTAGGCCCTTTATGTACATTGCCTGCAAAGTCAATACTATAGCTAAATGAAGAAACTAGGGAGCAATGAAGTTGAATCACTTGCCCAAGGAAAGCTAAGAAGTAAGAATGGGAATGAAACCCAGTGTATCTGACTATACAACTTTGCTATCTCTCCACTAACATTCTAATGGTACCTGGATTTTTATGGATTCAAAGCAATTATAAAACCCAGAATTCTGCCAATATCTTAGCAATAATTAACATAATAAAGAAAAATGAACTAATGTAGTTCAAAAATGAACTATCTTTGATTTATGGACAATAAGGTTTTATGGAAGTTCTAATACACCAAATATACTTTATAAATTCCGTGATGAGTAAAAGGTGCCATGTTTGTGTAATTAGAGTGTGAGGCTTATATAAAACCATAAATGCTAAAAAAAATGAAAACATGATTACTCATAAACATGCAAAAGAAATGTGTTATAATTTCTGAGAAAGCCTAGTAGGACTGCCAGGCAATATGTATTCAAGAGCTAAATAGACATATATTCTCCCAAGAGTTGTATTCAACACTAATTTTTTTAAAATTAAGATAATGAGGATACATGGAAGAAAAACTCTATGCTGTAAATGAGGTCCTGAAAGAAAGTGTGCAAACGTATCTTGGTTGATAATTACATTGCAAATGCATTGCCTTTCACTACATTTATAAAAATAAAGAAAATATCATTGCCAGCTTGTTCAAAAAATTTTTACTAGTGCAAATAATCTGGTAATATAATTACTTAATATTTATGGACCTCTATTGTTTGAAGTCACTGTACTTTATAATATGAGAAATATTATGTACTGTAGAGTGTAGAACTAGAATAGGAAAGAAAGCACTTTGCTTGATTTTACTACTAACTTGAATTCATTTTCATTACAATAATTTCCCAGTTCTTTAAAAGCAGATTCATTACATTGTTTATTAGATAAAATTGTGTGGTCAAAACAGATTCAGGTTTTAATTTTGACCCTGCTATCTTCTGGGTGAATTCTTTAACTTTTGCGTGTCTCTGTTCTCTTATATGGTAATGGGGATGCTAATGTTTACCTAGTTCAGAGATTATTACTGGAGTTAATACAATCTTAAACTTCTCTGCCTACCTAGAATGGTGCTGAATGGACAGTAGCTGCCTTCCCTGCTCTACCTTCCAAACTCTTCCCCTGCTTCTTTAACTTCCCTGCAGTTATCTTAAAATTAAGGAAAAAGTACTATCTCGTTAACACAAGTCAGATTTTAGGGTTATGTTTTGGTGTATAAACTATTCTCGATCCTATCAGGAGTGTGTTTCTGGGAAAAGGGCAGAAGTTATATAACAAAGAAGTTTAGAATGAATGGAAGTCCATTTTTAAATCAAACTATTTTCTCTTTTTCCATCCCACTTTATTTCAGAATCTTTCTGTGCTCTTTCCGGTAGAAATCACATTACCTAGGTACCATAGATTTTCTTAGTTATGTAGCAGAATAGTTATTTTACACACAAAGGTTTTCATGCCAAATTTGCATGTGGAGCACTGGGTCTTCCCTAATTTGGGAAAGTCATTCAAGTGTGTAACTACACAGGAAACATATTACTTCCAAGGTATAGAGAGCCTTGGAGTTGTTGCCAGAACACAATGAAAAAAGGAAATCAAACCAAACATCATTAGCTCAAGCCCTAAATGTTTTATTAGAAGATAGCTGTTGTCCTGAAATGGAAAACTGGAAAAAAAAAGGCCACAAAGAATTTAAATGATAATGTCCTAAAGTTACATAGTGATAGAGTGCAACAGCCGTGGGCACAACCTAAGAAGATTTAGGATGCAAAGATTTTAGCTAAGCAAGCATATATATTTATAGCTTATTTAAGAAGAGCTTTACAAGGACAGAGTTACATTTTAGCTTGGTTTTGGTATCCACAGCATCTAAAATCTTTGTAGATTAGGAGAATAAAATTTGCAGGTCACATATATCAAAGCACAAAAACAATTCAAGACCACATATTTATTTTTCATATTCTTTAAATACTCATTGATTATCTATGTTGAATACACATGGGACGAATCAGTGCCCTGGCAACATGAAAAAGTTTTCTAATGAACAGTATATAAAAATGTGCATACCCACCCTCCCTTGTCCATAACCAACCAATGAGAATATAAATATTTGATCTCTGAAAGTTTTAAATGACCAGAAAAACAAATGAATAAAGTTACACATTTTTTAAAAGCTATATATGGGATCTACCTACATGACAGACTTGAAACAGAAAACATTTTTTCCAATATTTTCTAAAAGCAGCAAGCTGTGAAATACAATTTCATTTTGTTCTAAGGATAACAGAAGATATTACATGTCACCACCAAGCATATACTGTACATGCTTGTGTCTTCAAAGTCTATTTTTATCAGCTCAAAACCCTGAGCTATTAAATGTAGCATAAAACTTCTGTGAAATTCCACTGCTCTGCGGCAGGGGAAAAAAATTCTTTTAATTGGATGATTGCAGAGGGAGAGACAAATGGGGAGAGCTTTTCAAAGTTTGGGGAGTTCAGATAAGAAAAAAATTCTGGATGCTTCAGCAAAATTGCCAACCCTTTGAGATTCAGCTTTGGCTATTATTACTAATGTAATGCTTTCAGTGTACAGTAAATTAGATCTTGAACATTTATGGGCCAAATGCTATCCTTTTATACTCACATGTAACCCTTAACAGGTTTCAATGGGAGATGTGCACAGTTACTTGAAAGCTGTTTTCCTAGTATTTTTCTACCTTAAATCTGATACAATAAAGGAATGGGAAGAAATAAATGGAAAATATTAAATAGTAATAATCTAATTTCTACATCACTTTGCCAATTACAAAGGTTTACACTACACAATCATTTTTGTTGTATCTATATAATGAAATTAATTTAATTGTATATATAAAATGTATTAAAGCGTCTTCAATATCAAAATTTAGTATCAGAGCTTCAGAGAAAAGATGACTGCTTGGATTTATACTTAACACAGCCACATATTAAAAAGAATAAAATTGTGAATTCAATTATGTAATATAGTCACACATGCTAATTCTAATAATAAGAATAACTAATTCTCTATAAAATCCATATTATAATAGTAAATTACTTTCAATCACATTATCACATTTTTTCTCTTTATCATAAACCTGTCTCTTTTTCTATTGCTTGTCTGTTTATTTTCAGTTTTATTTATTTCAGTTTACTTTTGTTTTCATTTTCTGGTTCATTATCTTGGAAAGTATTCCTCAGGATACAGGCTTCCAACAGGGGATTTTCTGAGACAGTATCCTGAGTCATTGTCACAGGTAGTTGGATTTCTGAGAACTAACATCAGTCTTGCTACTTCTATCATACAAGCTAGGCTAACCCCCATGTTTTCTAACTACTAAGTAGGCTTCTGTTTTGTAAGCTTTTATAGGGATGCATTTACTGATGTAAACATAAGAACATAAAGCACATTGATTGCCTGTAGTAGTATAGGGATGCATTTACTGATGTAAACATCAGAACATAAAGCACATTGATTGCCTGTAGTAGTATAGCATCTAATATAAAGTAGATGTGAAAGCATACAGGAAAGAATTAGAAAGTAATACAGGAAAAATTATAATTAGACAAAATCTCAAAAATAATGCTCAGTGCAATAGTGAAAAAGTAACAGATAATAAAACTTCAAGGGGCAAAGAAATAAAGAAATTGGAATCAAAGATGTAAAATAACATCAGCTCAGAGGAGCAGTAACAATGGACAGAGTGAAAGAAGAATATTTATGAATTGCAGAATTTTAGATTAATGAAGGTAGGGAGCCTTCATCTTGTAAATATATCATCTTGTAAACAAACAAATAAAGCTTTATGACTTTAGCATGAATTCTGGTGGAAAGAAATACTATAATAGATCAAGTTCACCTAATTTTACTATGTAAATAATTTAATGGCTTTAAAATTTTTTAATTGCTGATTGAAGTTGATGCTTTGTTTCATCAGCATAAGCACTATATTATGATTTTTTTGAATCCTGAGCTAAGTTCAGTGATACTCTTTCAAAACAAATGTGATATAGAGCTTTTTCCAATTTTCCAGCTTAATTAAGAAATATATTTATTTTATCTATAGACACAAATTTTCCATGATACAGATCACATACTAGATGATGAAGTGGACTATTGAAAGCTAATGCCATTCAAATTCAAACTTCTCCACCCAAAACTAAGATAGGAACTGAATTTTAAATCACATTGAATAAGTTAATTCCAGAAGTTGCACAAATTTTAGCTCCCAAGACCTTTAATCTCAGCTTGGCCCCCAAAAAATCCATCATGACCCTCCTTTATAAAATGGAATAATATTAACTTCCATATTTTTGATATGATGGTTGTGAGAATAAGATTAAATAATATACAAAATGGTTTAAAAATTAACAAATGCATAGGAAATCTTTCAACATCAAAATACGATTGAATTTTCTGTGATGTTGGAAATGTTTGGGGGGTTCAGTTTATTCTCCTCGGTTCTTGCCCCCTCTGCAATAAAGATTCAAGGGCACAGATACAGTAATGAAGCAGAGTGCAAGTTTTATTTAAAGTTACGCACTTTAAGAGAAAAAAAGTGCAGGTGTCCTTAAAGAGGAGGAGCACTTAAGGGTTTGGGGTCTGGGGTTTTATAGGCTTTTAGAGATTTTTCAGGAATGTGACAAAGGTCCAGGGGGTGTAGAACTTGCCAAATGGTCTCAACGTGCTAATGTCTGGTGAGAAACATCATGTCTCTCCTCTATTATCAGTCCTCCAGCTAATTCTGCTAAATAAACTTAACACAAGAACTGTATTGATCCAGTTCCTCCTCAGCATAACGACTTGTCTCTGGGGATAAATTTCCGTTAAGACTGTTTGCCTTGCTTTAAGGTGTGTTGAGTTATTGTCTGTTTACATTAGGAATCTTACTTCTTAACTCCCAAGTTTTTAAAATGGAATCTTAGCTTTAAGGTGGAATCTTTCCTGCTTTTACTATACTGTTTATATCTGGGCTCTTTTGGAAAATTAATCATGATGCTTGTCTCCTGCCCTGGTTTCAAATTACTTGATGAGGAGCTGGAAGTGGAGGAAAAAAAGGCAAATAGGTTAAGTTAAAGAATAAGCTAGGCCTTTTAGCAGGATAAAGTAAAACTTATAATGGCATGATCTAATTGACACAGTGAAGACTTGGGCTGTGCTCAGATACTTTTCTTTATCTAAGGACTATCTGGACATTTCAAGTTGCTCCTGGCCTTTGAAGCTTCAACTGATTAACTCATTAACTCTGTGAGTCTTTTCTGGCTCTCTAGTTTTATCTGGTTAACTCTTTGTGTCCTTTCCAGTGGTCTTTACTGGGCTTATTATCCCTCCTCCCACTCATATCTTTTTTCTGCCTAACAGAAATATCCATATAAGGTGGTATGCTTCCAATATGGTAGCCATGAGCCACATATGGCTGCTATACACTTGAAATGTAGCTCATGTGATTAAGGAAATAATTTATTTTCTCACATTTAATTTTAGTTAATATATATTTACATAGTCAGATGGTGTTAGTGGCTACAATGTTGAGCAGTACAGTTCTAGAACTAACCTCTTTTTGATTTGATCATTTAATAGATCAAGTTTGTAATTCATGAAGCTCCTACAAGACTTTACTGCTTAGACAATCAAACTTCCCCTGAGCATTTGCAATAGGGACTTCAGATAAACTGTGAATCAGGTTCTTAATGATAAACTATTAATGTGTTAATTTGTCTGTTGGCCTAGTTCTATAACTAAGTTTTAGTATTTGTGATACTTTAATCAAGTCATAAATACTAATTCTTAGTTTTCTCATTTGTTAGTGGGTAAGAAAGGTGGATGAATAATTAAAATAGTTAATTCATACACAAATTTTACAGAGACAGGTAAATACTTTGCTATCAGTACATATTAGTTTCCTTTAATCAAAGCAGACATTAGAGAAAAATAAACATATTTAGGCCCTCTTTTGAATAAAGAAGTGCTTATTAATAGTAACTTGATTATTCTTAGGGTTTGGACAATATATGGACCTGGGATTTTCCTTGAACCAGGGTTAATTAAGGACAAATATATTGCTAGTTTTCTTGCTATGCCTTGATGTTTGTGCTCTTGGCAGATATACATTTCTTACAGTATGTTGACATAGTTCTGGGGGTACTTAATCCTGCAGTGTTATATGTACTTCATTTTCAATTTGTTGAGCAACTCTGGAGCCATCCTATAACTTCATAGTTTTTTCATTGTAATTGAGGAGAATATGAATAGAAACTAATAGTCATTAAACTGATATGTGTGATAAACATACAATTATTTTAGGTAATTACAAGATTTTGAATTAATAGGAATTGAGTATTTAGTTTCCTTGAAAATTGATTATTCTAGTTTTAGAATATTTGGGAGACTTTTAACTATATATTCATTTTTCCAAATGGAGCTTGATGAGTATTATGACCTACATTATCTTAAAATAATAGTTTATTTTTAATTTAATTGAGGATTATCTTCATCTAGTGAGTTATATAAAGCCTTAGTTAAAACTTTACTGGGCAAATTCAATCTAAATTATAACTAATCTATAATCATAATGAAAACTTTTTTTTGTTTTCTTTAGAAAAATGCTTCAGCAAACTCAGTTTTATGTTAATATTTTAGTATCATTTTTACTCCAATATATATATGTGCAATAAAATATCACTTTTTTGTGTATGTTTTTATTATGGCTCTTCCATTATATGCAACTTCCATCAAAAGTTAAATCAGTTAACTTTTTAATGATTAGAGTAAAGGCAACCCCAATATATATCTTCTAAAATATTTTAATTTAAAATTTTAAAGTTTTAATTTTAAAAAACTGATCAGTTGTTTCAATTTATGCAAAACTGTCACAGTTTTCAGACTGAAATTTTCATATCCTAAGAAACTCCTCACTTCTAGAGAAACCAGGATGGTTGGTCACAATAATGGAACATTTCTGTTGTCTTTATCGCCTTATTGTTTTAATATTTAAAAAGTAAAAATATGTCCTGGGCAGGAATCCAGAGCATGTTGAGATTTATACACCTTTAGTAATAATAACAAACACCCTTATTCTTTTAACATCCATTAATTGACTATCTATATTTTAAGGCATTATGTCCTATATTTAAAAGATCTATTGATCATACTCTATATTCAGTAACTCATAGACTAATGAAAGAGCCAGCATATGAGAAAATAAACTATAAAAATACAAATTGATAAGTGTTAAAGCAAAGGGAAAAGCAAAAGTTTTGAATATATACAAACCCTAGACGCTAACTCTGCCTGAGAGGAATTAAACAAGTCCTTACAGACAAGATGTAGTAATATAGGAGGAAGAAGAATTTATTGAGAAAGAAGAAATGGAGAAATTCCTAGGCTTGGAGGTGTGAAAGAACAGACCATGCTCAGACTTGGTGAGATATTTAGGACCATTATAATATAGGATGAATAATAAAGACATGCTCATTTTAGCTTATCAGAAAGAACATTAGTATCTGGGCATGAGCCGATAGGATTTATTCTATGTCCAATGATTTAGGAAGAAGAGTATATGCTCAGAGATTCATCAGAATCACCTGGGAAGATTTTAAAATTACAGAACTCTGCACCACCTTCTGCTCCATCCCCGAGAGAATTTGCTAAGTAGTTCGGAGATGTCAGTCATAAGTATTCATGTATTTGTAATGACCTTCATATGATTATGATGTCCATAGAGATTGAAAACTAACACATATACCCATAGACAGCCAGCAGCCATAGTCAAGTATATAAGATACATAATTTTATTTAAATTTTAAAAAATTATTCTGAAAGTTTTATGTAGCACCAGGATTTCTTCAGAAGGTGGAGTTGAGAGAGAAAGAACTGTACAAAGAATTTGTCAAGGTAGAAAGTGGTGTTGCTACAGGAGAAATTTCAAAAAATGTGCACAGTCTATTATTTCATTTGCTAAGAGTATGTGTTTTGTGAATATTTGTTCAAATAGTTCATTTTATACCACTTTCTGATATAATCAGTACAATACAAATAGAGTACTTTTGGATTCCCACAAAATGCCAAATAGTGCTAACTAGATGCTGTGTCCATTTATAACAAAAATGATTTATTTTTTAAAGGATGTATATTTCAGACATGTATTTTCATTAAATTGCTCTCCTTATCCTTATTGTTAAAAATTTAGAAAGGCATTTATAAATTGGTTCCATCTTTCTGTAGGACAGTTTAGCTGTAGGTATCAAAAACATTTTAAGTGTGCAGCAACACGTAGTGGTTATTTATTTCTGCACCTAGGTATTGCTATGGTTGCTGAAGTAGTATCCTTACCATGTATAGTCTGTATTGTTGGATAACAACTATAAGGCAAATGCTCTGGCAACACTGAATGTCTATCTCTTTTCCAGCACAACAAATTTATACAGATATTCTTAGACTTCAAAATAACTGCTGGTATGTCATGTGGGAAATATATTGTGAAAATAATATGTTCCATCTAAGGTTCCTGTTTCAAACTTACTACCTTCATACACAATTGTATCTCTAAATCATATAAACTTGGGTATTAGAGACCTGCTTTTACAAGTATTGGCAAAGAAATACCCTTTTTTACAAAAACTATTCTTTCTAGTTTATGTGCATTTAGTATAAAATGCACAGCAACAACAAATTACTTATGGTACTAATTCTTAGGGATTATAACAAATAGTATTAGAAATAAATAAATATAGTCCACATAGGCTTCTAATTATTCCTACTTAGGAATGCATAATAATTAGGGTATTAAAGATGCCTGGTTTTATCAACATGTTACTGACCCATATTTTATATTAGTGAAATGGTAGTAATAAACATCGGTTACAGATGATCAATGTTTGTTATGCTCTTTGCCATAGTAAAACTTTTAAAGGTAAAACTTTCATGAAGAGGTATCATTTATTGGATACAGAATCTTCTATTTTATTCTCCTTAACTTTATCACAATAAAGTCTGAAATCGTTTTACACTTCTACAAGAATATGTAAGTTTAAGTTCATAGACAAGAAGGGTATACTATACATGATGTTCATCTTATCAGTAGCAAAAAGGTCAGGAAGCTAAATGCATATGGCCTCAAGTCTACACTGAAAAATAAATATTGTAAGCAAGAAAAACACTAAGGCATGAAAGTTGAAACAGGTAACATTTTGGAACCTCAACTGCAACATACCATTTGTAAAATGCATTTCTCATATGGTCTTTTGGTAATCATTATGCATTTGGTTACATAAGTAGTAGATTGATGCATACAGAAAGGATGTATATCATTTTAAATTGACCTTATCCTAGAAAATAAAATAAATGTTATTATAATCATTACTGTGTACAAGTAATGATTATACACATTTTAGGTGTATATCAAATAATCCTTGAGTATGAAATCTTACTATTATTTCTGATTTTTTTAAACTGATAATTTCATTGAGTACTATTTAAATTTGACTTGTTTCTTTAATTGTTTAGGCACTAAATTGTAGAGACATTGAGTACAAACTTATTTTGAATTACAAATGTTGAATGACGATTTCTTAAGTATTGAAACTAATAAAAGCAATGGATCCTTCTCCAGAAAACTGTGCATACATTAATAAAAAAATTATAAATAATTTGGTAAGAATCATAGACTAGTTTTATCTACCCACAATACCCTAACTGTTTTTGGAAACTACAATAGAAACTATTCTAGAAAAAATAAACTATTGTTTATTTCCCATATACAAATAGAATATTGATCCTTTGCTCCATTGAAGAGGATTGCTTTATGGCTTAAGACTGTATATTCACAGTAAATAACCATCACTCCTAATAAAAATAAATGAAAATCATACCCTGACCTTAAATTTCTATTGATTTTTCATTTATAACAAAGAAAATAATATTCTACTTGAGTGTATAGGAAAACATTTTTGTTTCTTCAGAAGAAAAGTTTTATAAAAATCAAGCTTGAAGAAAATTACAGATATTTACTGCTTGTCACATCACTTTGGTTCTGGGAATAGAATCATCTAGAAAATAACTTTGGAAATTTACCTGCTTGGTATGGTTAGGGAGGTTAAGTTTGTTCTCCTCAGTTCTTGTCTCCACCACAACAAAGAATTGAAGGGCACAGACACAGTAGTTAAGCAGAGTAAAAGTTTTATTCAAATGCACTCCAAATAAGGAGCAGGCTAGGGTGAAGGTAAAGACAGGTTTACTTGAATAAAGCATAGAGGAAAGAAAAACAAGGGAAGGAAGGGGATGCTCTTTGAACTGCTGCTCAGCATAGGGCATAATCCCCTGCCAACTCCTAAAGCCAGTGTCACCTGGTATCCAGTGTCTGCTTGAATCTGCACAGCATGGAAACCAAGGACCTACCACCCCAGAATTTGGGGGAGCTGCAGAGGACTGGATGGAGTGAGATTATGTTCTGAGAACTTCCCAAAGGCAAAGAAAGGAGATTTTCAGTTAGGCTATTAAGGATCATGATCATATAGCTGCAGTCCATCTGAGTTACCTAGGTGATGGGAATTGGCAAGCCCCAATCAGAGCTCTCAGTAGCCCCTCCTTACTTATATGAAGTAGAACAGAAAGAGTGATACACTTGGAGAAAGGCGGGTGTGGCAGCCTCAGAGAGGAGGTGCACTTAAGGGTGCAGGGCCTGGGGTTTTATAAGGCTATTTTGGGTAAGGGTCGGCATAGGGCATGATGCATACAGGTGATTCATAATTCCTTTGAAGTTTTGTCCTAAGAATAGGGTTATTTAGGTTAGGCAACTATGTTGGTCTGGGCCTTCAGCATTCTTTGTCCATGTAAGTTTATTTACACTTCTGAGGTCTGTCTCCTACTGTGGTTACAAAATTACTTGATCTGGGGTGAAGGAAGAGGGAAAAACAGCATATAGGTTAGGTTAAAGAATAAACTGGGCCTTTTAGCAGGCTAAAGTAAATCTTTAAATGGCATTATTTAATTGATACAATGAAGACACGGGCTGTGCTTGGATGCTTTTTTTTATTTGGGGAATACCCGGAAATTCGAACTTGCTCCTGGCCTTTGGAGCTTCAGCTGATCAACTCGTTAACTCTGTGAGTCCTTTCTGGCTCTCCTGTTTTATCTGGTTAACTCTTTGAGCCCCTTTTACTGGGCTTTACTGGCCTATTCTCCCTCTACTCACTCATATCTACTTTTCTACCTAACAGTATGGAGACAGAAATAATAAGATAGGACAATGAGGAATCTTGTATTTTAGTGTTACCCTGGGCACTAATTATTATTACCTTTTTTTATTGTTGTTTTGTAATAACACATTTTCCAGGTCTCAATATATTCACCATCATGGCACAAATATATGAGATATCAGTAAATGTAGCTTTAACTTATTTCCCTTTTCTTTCATATTTCACTTTTATCCTTCTAGGAACTGATATCTCATCCTGGATTATATCTATTCTTATCCACATTCTTTTCCTCTGGGCTGAGGTTGTGTGCTTTATGCACGTGTAGCTTGGTGTTATTTCATGTGTGTCCCTTGCAAAATTGCACCACTTGAAAAAAAAATATCATTATTTCACTAAGCATTTGGCACAGTTTTGGACCCATAGTAGGTAAGTATTTAGTCAATAATGAGAAGCTTACTGATTGAGAGAGAATTCTCTGAATAAAAAGAGAGTCAAAAACAAAAGTAAGAATTGTTTCATTAAAATGTCACTCAGTATCCCAAAGACTAATAAAGTAAATTAATTCAAATTCTGTAAAAGGAAATTTCTCTCTTTCTCCTCAAATTATCACTATTTTCTTAAACTTTTATTAGAAATTGGTATAATACTCTTTCTGAATGCAGAATTATTTTTAAAATTATTAGGCTGCTAGCCATCCATCACATACTACACTGAGAAGTATTTGAGAAATAGAAAAGGTTTGATCCAAAACATGTTGTAGTTAAATATTACACATTATGTATTGTGTTAGTTTTTCTTAAAATACAATGTGTAAATAATTAAAAATTTATCCCTGGATTATTTTAGGATCTAAATATGTGTTTTCTTTTTACTTTGCATTCAATAATACAATTCTGGATATTTACGTACAGAGTTAAAAAATGTTAATAATATTTTTTCCCAATGTGTAACAATCGCTAGTTAGGGTAGTTTATGTATGGAAACTTTTATAAAATAGTCTATTCAGTAAAATACTTAGTAATTACTTCCCTTGCTATATGCAGAATTTATAAAGGTTTATGTTTCCCTACTTATACTATGTCTTATCTTAACATGTTGGAAATAAACATATTACTATGTTCTTCAATTGTCAGTTCTCTATTCTTTGGAAATAAGATTTATGACTTTTTTCTCAATTAATGATTTTGTAACTTTAAAAGTGTCTTTCTTCACATTTCTAGAGAATATGACACAATATTTAGGCCCCTTAAATGCAAAATTGACTACTCTCTCCTGATTGGCTATTTAAAAGTCAAATAAACTTTTCATAGAAACATTACAAGAATATTCTTAGAAACCCTGCATGCAATAGCTGAAAATCTAATAACAATGCAGGTATACATCAATAGGGAAAGCAAGCATATAAATTGTAGCATACTTGTATAGTAGAATATCATAAATCAATTAAAATGAATCAGAACTATATAAAACACAGATTAATTTCACAAACATATGTTAAGTGAAGGAAGTTAGACACCAAAGGATGTGTATTTTATTATTTCATTTGAAAAAATTAAAAATGGCAAACTTACCTATGATGTTAGGCATCAGAACAGTGGTTTCCCTGGGAGAAGCATCATAACTGAAAGGAGTAAAAAAGGAGTTTCTGGGATGGTAGTAATGTTCTGTTTGTTAACCTATATGCTACTTTTTCAGGTACTTATTTTTGTGGAAGTATCATTGAGCTTTACAATAAGAGTTTTGTACTTTTTTGCATGTCTATTATGTGTTGTTTTCTTAATAAAGAATGTATCATAATTTTTGTACTGTATAACATTTAAGCCTCATGTCCATGCAGTACAATAGTGTAAAATAATCACTGTCTATTAATGTTAATGTATGTTGAATTAGATTTATATATTTTCACCTATTTTTGTTCATTGGAGCATCCTCAGTGCATTATTACTGTGCTTTCCCTTTTTAAAAAATGCAAAAAATATTAACTGGGTATTAGCCACATTTACTAGATCATGAAATTATAGAATAGCTTATCAGTGATATTGATGAGTTTGGGGTCTATTTTTGATAGTGAAGATCAGGTTTATTTTGCTAGTTGAATATTCTTTTCCAGTATCAAATTAATTTTTAGAAGATTCTACAAGTGGATGTTCCATCCAGAATATTTTAAATATTGCTTTTCTTTTGCTATTTATTTTCAAGTTGTAGAACAGTCAATAATCAAATTTCTTTAATAATGAAGAAATTAAATTAAATTCTGCTAATACCACATTTTATTAGGAATCGGTAAAAATATCACTAGTTTATGCCTTATAAATAATTCAGAATACTGGTTTCTGCCATTTTTTTCCTGTTATAATAGCCAATGAAAAGGGCAAAAATATGTTAGGAAAAATACTCCAAGACATAACCAGAGCATTGAATATATAATACACATACTACTCTGGCAATATAAAAATAGTGAAGGATCTGTAATTATGAATAGCCACTTGGATATTTACCAGTGAAGCAGTTTAGGAGCATTTCTGCAGTAAAGGTAATGGGACTGCAACACTAAAATGAAGTTTTCCAGTCCACGTGAATACATTGTGTTGATTTACCATGGATATAGAAGAAATTGCCACAATTTCTGAAATCTAAGATGTGTGTGTTGAAGGGAAAACACCTCACTTTTTTAAACATTTACAGAAATTCATATTCCAAACCACTGCCACATGGGCAAACTTTAGAGTACAAGGTTTTGAAAATGGGTTTGTTTACATCGTGCTGTTGTCTGAGGTTATACTTTCCTATATTCATTCATTGCATTATAGCTGGGAGAAAAAACGCAACTAAAAAAATCCCCCCAAAACCTTGCATGACCAAGTATACCATCTCTCTAGACCATACATCTCTGAGATTTCTGAAGAATTTAAGATATTCTTCACCTACACCTACCTCCTACTTAGCATTTATTGTAACACTGATTAAAATACTTTGCATGGCTTTTTATAATACATTTTGCCTGTATTGTGATGGCACTGAAATGAGACCCTTTATTGTGGCTTCATCATATTAGTGAGAAGCTTCCAATTAAAGATGGCATTCCACATTCTATGTTGTTCCTGAGTTGCTTAACTGATTTCCTTTCCCCGTATCTGAGATCAGTTATTTAAAACAAACATTTCAGCAAGGCATAAAGAGCCTTTTCTTTTAGGCAGGAGTCTTTCCGTTAGCTTACTAAGGTGCAGAATTAATTACTAAGGGTTCAGAATAAGCACAAGTGTCTCTATTCAAATGAAAGTTTCCTACCTGTTGTTGAAATGTTTTCCACAGAATCCATATACACATAAAGAAATGACCTCAAAATTAAAGTTACTTTGAGTAAAATTTGAGCAAAAATTGTTTAATCCAGGCATCTGATTCATATTCTCAACCCTTCTCTCTCTCCATCTCTCTTCTCTTCTCTCTTTCTCTCCCTCTCCATGTCTCCATTTCTGTCTCCTCCCAACCTGACGAGGGGACTTTAAAAAAGTAAACTGTACTGCTGAGATGTCTGTGTCAAGGTTAAGGAGAATCACGACAGATTTAGAGGTGTCACTCATGTGGAAAAACTTTGAGATCTCTGGAGGCATGCACCAACATATTAGCTTAGTACATAGAAAAAATGAATTGAAAAAGAAAAGTCCTGAAGTAATGAGGCCTGACTATATCTTCAAAGCAACTGCCATTTTAAAAATGACAATTTTCCTTTATTCAGAAGAAAATGGAGTATAAAAAACTGGATGTGTAACAGTATATTACCTTATTTATAATATTTACACTCGTTGTCCAATGCAAACTGGAGCAAATGCCTATTTTTATTTAAGTATAATTGATAAACAATATTTTAGTTTCGGGTGTGCAAAATAGTGATTAGCCAGTTTCATACATTATGAAATGCTCGTCGTGGTAAGTGTAGTTATTAACTATACAAAGTTATTACAATACTGACTATGCTCCCTATGACTTTACCTATACTGTAATAATCCCTGTGACTTTGTTTTATAAAAGGGTTTTTATAAAAGGATATTTTGCCTATTCTGCTACATCTCTCCACTATGGCAACCATGAGTTTGTTTTCTGTGAGCATAAGTCTATTTTTGTTCTGTTTGTTCACTTGTTTTATTTTTTCTAAATTTCATATATAAGCAGAATCATATGGTATTTGTCTTTCTTTATCTGACTTATTCAGCATAATACACTCTAGGTCCATCCATGTTGTTGCAAATGGCAAGATTTCGTTATTTTTTATGTTTTCCATTATATATAATTGTATATCACATCTTCTTTATCCATTCATCTAACAGTGGACACTTTAGTAACTTCCATGTCTTGGCTATTGTAAATAATGCTGCAAAATGTAGAGGTGCATTTATCTTTTCAAATTAGTGCCTTTGTTTCTTCAAGTAAATACCCAGAAGTGGAACTATTGTGTCATGTTGTATTTCTATATTTAATTATTGAGGAACCTCCCTGCTGTATTCCATAGTGGCTGCACCAGTTTACATTCCCTCCAGCAGTGCACAAGGATTCCCTTTTTTCCACATCCTAACCAACATTTGCTATTTCTTGTTCTATTGACATTAAGTATTCTGACTGTTCAGAGGTGATACCTCATTATGGTTTTGATTTGCATTTCTCTTATCATTAATGATGTTGAGCATCTTTTCAAGTGTCTGTTGATCATCTGTATGTCTTCTTTGGAAAAGTGTCTATTCAGGTCCTCTACCCATTTTTAATTAGGTTATTTGGATTTTTTTGGTGTTGAACTGTGTAAGTTGTTTATATATTTTGGATATTAAACTCTTGTTGGATGTATCATTTCAGGGAAAATGATTTTTAAAATGACACTCATATGTGTAAAATATTTGCAAATAATATATAGCATTTTTGGGGACTGTAATCTGGGAATGGAATTATCCAGATATTAACTTGTGTTAACTTGAAACTCCTACCAATGCATGCACCTGAAATGCACTCACACTTGCATTTGATAGTCATAACTGGTCTTTTATTGAGGTTTGGGAAGCTTCTTCCCTCTGATTTGACAGATTTCTTTCTGTCACTCCACAGAAATCTTCAAGCTTTCTTCATTCAAATTATGACATTGTTTTTGTTTCATTAATTTCAGTAGCACAGATTCAAAGGGGCAAGACTTCACTTTAGATATAATACAAGCTATTAAAAAATGCTATATTTTGTGTGTCTTTATACCACACTGCAAATAGTCTAAGCACTTTTCTTACTACAGAATTAGAGTTGCAATATCAACTGTTGTCTGGGAGCACATTTAATTATGAACAAGGAAAATAAGAAAGTAAGATTTTAATATTTCAGATTGTTATGATGTTAAAAGCCCATATTTATTAAGTGACATTTCTAAAACACTTTTCAATGATGTAGATTAATTGTGCCCCTGGGGTATTTCAGTGCAAGTAAATTAGATGTGATTGATGTTCCCAATAAACAAAATAACTGTAAAGGAAATGCAGTGATTTCTCTTCTTTTGTAAATGAATATTTTGAAGAAGGTTAATTTATGGCCAGAAATGCAGGCATTCTGCAATTAGCTGGCTGTTAAGTAACATGTTTTATACCTACAACAGCTACTGTTATAGTGATGACCTATTTGTCATGTGAATCAGGATGTGGAATGAAAAGAGACCCATTACTGTTAAGAAAGGGTGATAATAGTTCATTGTGGCAATTATCTGTTTCTGTAAGAGATTTTACACATTGTTTGAGCCCTAATGATTTCTAAATAAGGCCTATAAATTTGCTCCGTAACATATTACATTACCAAGATCATCCAGTGTAAGTGTTGAGAGAGGTCTACTGAATGAAGTAGTAAATGGATAAATACCATCTTATTAGTCATTTTCTGTTATTAAGTTATTTATGCAGTAAATTTAAATGATTTGGTAGTATGACTATATCCTACCTTCTCCCACCCCCAAAAACAAAAATCTAATACCCATCTTATAGGACGTTTGAAATAATAAAATCAGATAAGGTCTTTAAAGTATCTAGCTCATTTCACCTGAAAATAAATCAACACAATCCAAACTGATTATAGCTCATGTTCAGGAGCCATCCTATGCCTTGCTTTAAAGCAACCGTTTTCTATAGTTTCAAAGAAATTTCCTGTCAAAAGAGAAATAAAAAGAGCACTACCCTTCTAGTTGTTGGGGAACCTGTCAAGAATTGTGAAGAGTCTGAGGTTTTTTTTCCTACTTGCTGTCTTACAATTTAGCCTGCTGGTTTTATGGACACTGGCAGTTATATGAGATTCCTGGGACAGAGACAAAGAACTTTACTATTCAGAGGAATCATAGCCACAGTATAAGCATTTTCTTGTATTAGTTCCCAAGCTCCAATTCCCATAGGGTAGCACAGAAACAGCTTAGTGATACCTTTAAACAACTGGTGTGCATTTCAGGAGAGGAACCTTGACCCTAAGGATATAAATCTTTTTTGATGGTCAGTAAACATGCCTGCCCTTGGCCCTGAAGAGAGACACTATTGTGCTAGACAGTAAGCATGTCTGCCCTTTCCTCCAGTGGGAGATGATGTTTCTGTCTTATAATGTTGTTTGTCATACCGGCAATCAGTGCTTTGTTTGCAAGATGTGCAGAAATGTGACTGATCCACAGAGTATTACCTCTCAACAGAACCCATGCGGGTGCAGTATGAAAACCAACTATCTTACTAGTCCATCAATTCACACCAATTATAGCCAATCACTTCAGCAATAGGAACTGAACATGGAAACTTACCTAGGAATAAAATCAGGGGAAATCAATTATGTGCATCCATTAATACAGTTATCATATAATCTTTTTTAGCAGGTTTAAGTCAATTATTGATGTTTAGAGATGAGTATTTAAGAGAAAAGATCTGATAAATATGCTAATAAATAATCTGATAGATATACTAATTGAGTTTCACATACACATTTAGGTTCTCATACATGAAGAATTAAGCACAAAGAAAAAAATAACCACAAAGTTTGCAAAAATTGCTCAGCCAATGTTTTGCAGTTAAATATAGATCTCTAAATTTTCTTTCCTTTATTGAATTCACATAAATTCTCCTATCTAATATTTACTTGAGAAAGATCCTTGTTATTCAATTAAATGAATGGTGTTTGTGGTAGAGAATTGGAAAGCAATATTGAGTAATTAGCCACTGAACTAAAAGGTCTGATCATTTTTCTGATTACACACTAAAATGAAAACACTGAACAAAATAACAGGTAAGAGGTATTTTCCATTTCAAGCTGGTAAACTTTGTAATGATTTTGTGACTTATAAAAATTCTCCTAAGGTCTGTATGATCATTCAAAATGCAAAGTATTCAAGGTAGTGAATTTTTGAGAATCACCTTTGGCAATGTATTGTAACATTTTAATTTTAACATCTAGTAATAGCAACAAACCAAACTCCCCTCCCCAAATAAAGCCCAAGATAAATTTTTCCTTCTATGTAGGAGTTGTACTGAGCATAGTTGTTTTTGCTTAGGCTTAATTTTGAATATTAAATCAATGTGATCAATAGTTCTTTTTTTACCTATTAGAGACACTTCAAAGTCTTGCTCTGTATAAAGCTTAATCTTTAAAGAAGCTAGAGTATCAGCTTTAAAGAACACTTTTTTAAAATGAAGTAGTACTTACTAATATTATTGTTAAATGAATAAAACTGTCTTTTCAAACTTATCTCCTTATCCAGAACACCACATTTCCTTTGAATGGAGATTGATAGACAATTTTTGTATACCTGTTTTCTTACTTCTGTTTTTTTTACATATTCATAAATTTCTTCCACATTGTCTCATATGTAATACTGTGCTTTTGGTTTTAAAAATGTAATTATTCCTCAATAAACAATACATTATACTTTAAAAAATAAACTCACCAATTCATAACAAAAGCAGCAAGTGGTTTTTATGGTTGTTTGGGTATAATCTTTACCTAGAGTATTTGTATAATCAGTATGGCTACATTTTTTGTACCACAGAGCTGACAAAATAACAGAATAATGTGAGAATACCTGTGTGGTATAATGTATCAAAAATTTCTGAACTAAATTAGTATGTAAAAGTCATGCTAAGATTCACCTGTTAGTATTTAGAGTTATGAATTTTGAGGGCATTGGTAGTACAAATAAAATGCACAATTTGAAAATGACATGGTTTCTCATTTAATGAAGATTTAGAGTCATAAAACCTGGGTTAAAAATCTTGCCTTTGCCACTTTCTACATGAAATTATTGAAACTTCTTAACCTTATTTGTTTAAGATGTAGAATGGTTTAATATCCAATTATAGTTTTAATTGTTAAATGAGGTTAATGTATAAAAGTATTTAATATATACACCTAGTTGTTCAATAAATATCTGTTAAATATAAATTGTTTTTTATTTGACTGGGTTTTTCAGAATCAGTGTCTTAAATTTGAAATGAATTTTTGTGATCTCATCTGTCTCAATACGTCCGCTGAAAATCTGGAGAATTGTTCTCCCTAATCCAAACCCTATCCCCAAACAAAAGCTATTATCAAAAAGTCAAAAGATAACAAATTTTGACAAGGATGTTGAAAAAAGAGAACCCTGTGCACTGTTGGTAGGAATACAACTTAGTATGGCCACTATAGAAAACAGTATGGAGTTTCTTCAAAAAAATGAACAGTAGAACTACCATATGATCCCACAATCCCACTTCGAGATATATGCCAAAGGAAACAAAATCAGGATCTCGAAGATATATCTGTATTCCTGTGTTCATTGCAGCAGTATTCACAACGGCCACATTTGGAAATAAGCTATATGACTGTAAGTGGATGAGTGGATAAAGAAAATGTGACGTTTTTTGTGATGGATATATAATATTACTCAGCCTTAAAAAAAAAAAAGAAAATTCTATCATTTGTGACAACATGGTCTAAATCTAGAGAACATTATGCTAAGCAAAATAAGCCAGACATAAGTCAACATATATTGCATAATCTCACATGTGGAACCTAAAATAGTTAAATTCATAAAAGTATAGAGAGTAGAATGGTGACTGCCAGAGGATGGGAGTAGGGGAAGTGGAAAGATGTTGGTCAAAGGGTATACAGTTTGTTATAGAGGATGAGTTCTAGAAATCTAGTGTACAACAAAGTGATTATAGTTGATAATAATTGTATATTTGGAATTTGCTAAAGGAGGAGATATTAAGTGTTCTCACCACAGAGAAAAAAAATGTAACTATGTGAATTAATGGATGTGTTAATTAGCTTGATAGTGGTAATTATTTCACAATGTACACACATATCAAAATCCATGTTGTACACCTTAAATGTATAATTTTTATTTGTCAATTACATTTCAATAAGCTGTCAAATTTTTTGGACAGAGATTATTATATATTATTTGTTTCAGTTCAAAACTGACTTATATAATATTTAGATAGTATAAGATAAAATATTATAAGAAGCTTGCTGTAGAATATACATTAATCACTGATGTATTGCAAAAATTATGTTCTAATTGATATTTCTTATTATTTAAGTCATCTTTACTGGGAAAAGTATTTAGAATTCTATTTTTTTATAAACTACAAAACAAGAGAAATATAATTGAATGTTTCCAAGAATTGATAGGTTACAAGACTTCAGAGATTCAATTGTGTGGTCAAAAATAGATTATTTGGATGCTTAAGAAATGAAAAGCCATGCCATGAAACTGGAGCATGGAATTGAGGCTGAATAATTGCAATTTTTCAAGTTTATTGCTTAGCATGTTTCATAGTAGTTCCATAACATTTCCCTCCACTTGGTCTCTTTTTAAAATGCTACTGAACATTTGGCTAAAATTTAGAATGATTTGGTCCATTGGGTACTATGGCAAACAAATATAAAATTATTGAAAACTTTTTCTTCTCATTATTTTCTAAAGGTCATATCTTTAGTTATGCTTTTAAAGGCCACTATTTCCTCATAAATATATTTTTTTGTAAGTTTAGATTGACATTGTATATGAAAGGGAGGCAGGTCTGAAATCAGGAGGGTGATTATAATATAGAGGGAGTATCTGTATACTCTACAAAACTTCATGCAAATATGTCCTAACACACTTAAAAAAACTATGGCCCTATGTTTATGCAGCAAGTTGGTAAATTTTTATTTTAATATTTGTAAAGAATGAGCAGAGGGTAATTAACATTTTTTATATATCCTAACACACTTTCAAAAATTATAGCCCTATGTTTATGCAGCAAGTTGGTAAATTTTTATTTATTTGTAAAGAATGAGCAGAGGGTAATTATATTTTTTAAGCCTGAAATGCTTTTACCTACTTTAGAAACTTAAATTTAATGGAAGAAAATGTACATATTGAGATATATTACAAAAAGTAATGCACTTTTTAAATTATAAAATACATTTTGCTGCCTCTTTCATTTTCCTCTGATTGTGACTATTATATTGTGATCTTCACAGATGAATCATTATGAAACACTTGACACCAATATCTTCTGTTTGCATAAATAGTTCAAGTAATTAATAACTAAGTGAGGCCTCATTGCCTTACAAATTGATTAAACATTTGTATAGTTTAAAAATAGAAATATTTTACACTAAGACATCATCTGAGATTTATTTACATGGGTCATGCCATTAATTATGCTGCCTTTTTAATGTTAATTGAGTTAAGGGTCATTTTTTATTTAATATATTTTCAGAAATTTGTAACATGAAAAAAACAGTACAGAAAAAACATGGCAACACATTTTCCCATTGTGAAAAAGTTTACTTGGAACTATTCTTTAATACTAGATAATGTATAATTAGTAGATTGTGTTTTTTAATCTTTTAGGGATAATCACTTCCTCTTTTCCCAGTGAACTTCAAAACTGACTTTGTATATCTTTTGTTTGTCGCTTAAAAGGTCAATTCGTTCAAAGTCATATTCTGTCTTAATATTGTATTATTTTTCTATCTTGTGTTTTGAGATTAAAAAAAGTAGACTATTGGATCAGCTTTTACATTTTTACAAAAGAGCCATTGACTTTGAAATGGACTGCATTGGGTTTCTAGATTGTCTTTGGTAATATTGTTATCTTAACAATATTAATTCTTCCTGTCCAGGAACATGGATGTCCTTCCAATTATTAGGTCCTCTTTAATTTTTTTCTGCAATATTTTGTAGTTTTCACTGTGCAAGTCTTACCCTCTTTGGTTAAATTTATTCCTAAGTGTTTTGCTTTTTAAATCTTTCATGCTTTTGGGTACATTTTCATAATTTGCTTTTAGGATTGTTCATTGAAGATGTATAGAAATGAACCTGATCTTTGTGTTTTGATCTTGTACCCTGAAACTTTGCTCGCTTTGCTTATTTGCTCTATTTTTTGGGGGGGATATTCTTTATAATTTTCAATAAATAGTATGATGTCACCTGTGAATAGAAATAGTTTACTTCCTATATTCCAATCTGATGCCATTTATCTCTCTTTCTTGCTACAACTCCAGGGGGATAATATGCTCCCAGTCTGGGGAAAATTACCTTTGAAGCCAAAATCTGTCAAAGTGGGAGAAACAGGTTTACTATTTACAAGTAGTTGTCCACTTCTGCTCTCCCATGTCTCTCATGGTCCAGCTGCAAAAAGAGATCCCACCCAACCTCTCTGATCCAGATATTCCCTTGTTCCTCCTTGTAATCACCTATTGATATAGAGGTGGACTACTCTCCACCCCTTGGAAACTCTTATTGATATAGAGATGCACTAAGGCCAGGTGAGAGATTCTGGAAATATTGCAATTTTACCCACAGCCCACCCCTCCAGAAATTACACCTCACATTCTACTTGCTCCCCATCTTCCACCATGGCCCCTGTGCAAGAAGACTGAAGCAGTGTAACCAGATTAATAACATACAGTAATGACAGCAATAAAGTCATGATAATCCTCAAGCTGGAGGATTCAGCTAGGTTCAAAGTCCTATGCAAATTAACTCCATAGCTAGCCCATGCTACAGGCGCTCAGTAGCTTAATGGGTAGGGAGGCCAGAGCACTCCTCATGTGGCAGCAACAGCCAGGGGGCAGGTTCAGGCCACAGGGACTGTAGAAGAAAATAACCTTAAGGGTGATAAGATATATTTTTCAGTGTCACCATCATAGGCAAATCTTGTCCATCAGGTAGGATGCATGCAAGAGAGTGGTCCTCTGATAAGACAGTGGCAAGAATGGGATCTCGCCCTGGTCTAGTGTCCAGACATTCACTCCCATCCCTGTGGGAGTTACAGATGGGTCAATATATAAGGATACAGGAGGTACATGCACTGGCCATAAAGATAAAAAAAGACTTCCCCGTAAGATGCTCTTACCTCCCAGACATTGGGGTACATGACTGTGATCTTTGGGGGCCACTCTGCTGTTACTCCAGGAACCCACAGAAGGCCAGCTTCCAGGCCTTTTCCCAAGGTGCCAGAAGGACCAGCCATCGCTGTTCCACATGTCAAAATTTCCAGGGCCATGTCCACTCAACAGCGTCTCCAGGATTTAATGCAGTTGGGGTAGGCAGCTGGATGTTGCTCTGCTGGCCGTATCCTCGCTTCAATAACTCCGCTTTGGTTTGCACATACAGGTGTATAGGAGAAGCAGCAATGTGCTTTAGCATGTCCACAGGGCTTAAGGCTCCTTTTTGGGGCTTCTCATTCAAATGCCATAGCACTATCCATAAGCTAAATGACCAGCCCCATAGACTATTAGTGTCTGACTTTAGACCAGATTTCTGCAGACCATTTTACCTCTCTATCATACCTTCCCCAGTAGGGTTATATAGTACATGAAACTTCCACTTTATGCCTAATTGCTGCACCCATTCTTGTAATGCATGTCCAGTAAAGTGGGTGCCTTGATTGCTCTCAATCACCTCAGGCAGCCATAGGCTGCAAAGAGATGCTCTATGTCTCTTTTGGTGGTTTGCTGATCTGCAGAACATGCAAGAAATGCAACCACCAATCAAGTAGCTGTGTCCACAGAAGTCATGGCATGCTAATATCTTTCTGATATGGGCAGAGGCCTAATATAGTCTATCTTCTACTTGACAAAGGGTATTGGCCCCTTTACTGTTGTCTCATGTTGTGGTGAGACTCAGTCTAAGTCCCTCTTAGAGCACACAAGGTAGTCCTTCTGGGCTCTTCTGACTTCTTCAAAGGTCAATGTCAAGCCCCACTGAAGGGCTACAGCCCACATTGTCTTTTGCGCCATGTGTAACAAACACTGATGTAATCATTGGGTTACATCAGAGGCAGGCATTCATTCTAACCAATACATCTGGGCCAATGTATCTGCTTCATTCCCTGGGGGTGCCAAAGGCAAATAATACACTGTAACAGTCTTATTAGTCTGACCAGAGGCCCATAGGTCTTGCCACAACTCTTGCCCCCAAAGGGGCTGGTGACTAACCATCCAGTTGGCATGGATGTTTTTTTCACGGGCCACACTGGGGAATTAAAAGGAATATGAGTGGGATTTATGATGTCCTCCTTCTCCAACTCCTGTAGAGTTTCTCCAATTTCCTTGTGCCCCCCAGGCAATTTATACTGCTTAGTATTTGTTACTCACCGAGGTATAGGCAGAGCTACAGGCAGGTGCTCAGCATGTCCCCTCAGAACTAGCTTTAGTACACATACCCTCAGTCTGAACTTTCCTACAGTGGTGTGTAACTACAGGCCCTGCAGGATATAGATCCCCAAAATATATTCAGGGATGGGAGAAATGTACACAGTATACTCCTTTGGGGGTAAGTGCCCTATCCCCAGTGGGACTTGGGCTTTCTTCATTCTAACTGCCTTACCCCCATACCCATCTATCACAGCAGGGGTCCCAGGAAAACACCCAGGGTTGACATAAATCAGAGAACATTCAGCTCCTGTGTCCACCAGTGCCAGGATACATTGTACATTCATAGGGGACCAATGAATTGCAGTTATACATGTGGCCCCCAGTCCCAACCATATACATGAAGGTGGGGGCCTTGAGCCACCTCAGTCAAACTGTGATGCCCACTCTTCTTCCTGTGGGGGTGAATGCCCAGGTGGATCCTGAGTACTGTCACCCAGGAAGTCTTGCAGGGACACAGGCTGGGTATGGAGCTTTGACTCTGGCTTCCTTGTCCTGGACCTCAGTGGGTAGAACTGCTGCTCTGGCTTTAATTGGTGCCACAATCTACCAAGATCCTATTGGACTGACCATCAGGTTTTTCCTCCGCTACCTGGCCTTCATCAGATGAACCCACATCTGTGTCCTCTAGACATTCTCAGGGCCCTTTGCACCTCTCCTTTCAGTCATAGCCCATACTTCCTTCCATGCTCTTATTGTTTCAACCTCCCCCAGATCTGCTAGAGTATTCTCACTTATGGGTTGCCCCATGTGGGGTGCAAGAATAGTCAGTAGGGACGCAAAGAGAGATGGGGGAGCTGTATAGAGAATCAGATTTCTCATTCCTACAGTGAACAACTACTCATCGGAGCCCAGGGGGTCATATTATAAGAAATATTTTTCATGCCCAGCTCCCGTAACACCTGCTGGACCTCTGCATACATTTCCCAACTGGTGGGTAAGTATGGTAAATCACTCTGATTAAGTCAAACTGCCCTGATAGATACTGTCAGCCAATCCAGAAGTGCCCAATTCACTGAGGTATGATGGGCACTTTGAAGCTTCTGCCAGAGGGAAGGGTGAGTCCTCAGGGAAGCCGGTCTACCCATCTCAGAACCTGACGTAGCAATGTTTTCCACCGCTATATCCCAAAGACACAAAGCCAGGTAAGCAGAGGTTCTGATGGCTTCTGCTGAAATCAGACACCCATGTCCACCAGCTCATCCTGGGTATGGGAGTACATCATGGAGTGCTCCACAGCCTGGGTAGGAGACAGCTCCTCCCCCTGAGGAGCCCGTGGTTGTTACACTTTTATATTCTTAATTACAACAGCGTGGGCCTTTAATGCAGGAGAAGCTGGGGCCTCAGGCGGTGGCCTGGGCAACAATTTGACCTTCAGCCCTACCCCCTCATCCTCCCCTGACATTTCCTCTACCATCTACAGGGATAAAGGCACCACTCTTTCCTCCCGCTCCCTTACAGCTCTCTCCGATGCAGATTCTCTGGCTGCCTACTCCCTCACTGCTAATGTATCTTTCAGGAGCTCAACCCATCTTTTCAATAATTGTCTCTCTTTGTTAACGGCATCCCACAGGTCACTCACTGCCCAGCTCCTCCAAGTGATGGTGAAGTGTGTCTCTCCTGCCAAAATGTCTCTCTCTCCTTGATAACCCTTTCCACTATCTCGAGAAACAAGCATCCCACAATCCCAGCTGCTACACGGCCACTCAGGGCCTCTATCAATCTTCTGTATCATGGAGGGCTAATTCCAGTGTCTCCAGCCTTCCCCAGTTCTGGGAAATTCCAAAGCATCTAGGAGGTGCTTTACCCTAGGCCAGTTTCCCACTAGGGTCTCCCCAACTGGAAGCCCCACAGATAGAGGGCTCCTAGGTGAAGCTGCACCCTTTGCCACTTCCAGAGGGAAGTATATGTCATTACTCCCTACTGCAGCAGCCACTAGGGCCACTCCACCACCAACAGGGAGGTTTCTGGGTATCTCCCCAACATCTCTAGGGCAGCCCGCCCAAGGGTGTACCCATGAAGTTTGATTTTGGGTTCAAAGGTCCTGTCAACTATCTCCAGTTGTAACTGGGGGGAAAATATGCTCCCAGTCTGGTGAAAATTACCTTTGAAGCCAAAATCAGTCAAAGGGATAAATAAGGTGAAAGAAACTTGTTTATTGCTTACATGCAGTCATCCACTTCTTCTCCCCCTTGTCTCTCAAGGCCTGGCTGCAAAAAGGGATCCCACCCAACCTCTCAGGTCCAGATATGCCCTGACTCCCCCTTGTAATAACCTGTTGATGTGGGATGGACTACTTCTCTATACCCTTTGGAAACACCTATTGATATGGAGATGCAGTAAGGCCAGGTGAGAGATTCTGGAAATATTGCAATTTTACCCACACTTGCCTAATCACTCTTGCTAGAACTACCAGTTACATTAAGTCATGGTGACTAAAGTGGACACCCTGTCTTGTTACTTATCTAAAGGGAAAGTTTTTCGTCTTTCTCCATTAAGTATGATGGTAGCTGTGGGTTTTTCATAAATGCCTTTATCATGTTGAAGAACTTCCCATACAGTCTTAGATTCCTAAGTATTTTTTATGATAAAAAGTTGTTAGATTTTTGACAAATGCTTTTTTATGCACCAATTGAGAAGAAATTCTGTTTTATTTCCCCCTTCATTTTATCAATACAGTGTACTATGCTTATAGATTTTTGTATGTTATAACCACCCTTGCATTGCTGGGATAAATCCCACATGGTAATGGTATGTAATTCTTTTATATGTTCCTGATTTTACTAGTAATTTGTGAGGATTCATAAATTCTTTTTTTATTGGTGAAGTGTGTCTCTCCTGACAAAATGTCTCTATAAATTCCAATTTAGCTTTTTCTTACTGATAAGCTAAATTTTCTTTGTCATTAGTTTCTCTGATTCTGTTTCTCAGGAATTTCAAAAGAACCCTTATATAATCTTTGTTTTCCAGGAAGTCAATTTCAATTCCCTTTGGATTATATAGGAGAAATAATTATTTTCCTAGTATTAAGTGGAGATGGCTAAGGCACAGTGTAATAATCATCCTAGCTGTTTTGTGTTAAGAGTAGTGATAGGAATATTGTCAATCTTTCTGATAAATTATAGTCTGTTTTATAAATCTATATCAGTGCATGAGCTTTGACAGTTGCTTTATTTGTAAGTCAGTGTGTTTTTTCTACAAGTTATTGAACTAATCAGAATGTAGAAATTACAAAACTTCACCCTTGAAGTTTACTGTCACTTTGCGGGTTTTATGCATTGATTTTGAAATATTTATGCATGGGATGAAAGTGCTTAAAGAACCTCTCCAAAAGATTTCAAATTTTCCTCTCCATAGACTGTATTAAACCTGTGAATAATTGCTTTTATTTAGATTTACTTGTCAATAACACTAATCAATGGAGACTACCTGAACATTTTTCTGATACCTAAACTTGATTGGAATTTAATTTTTCCTGTTAAAACCATCATTCATTAAACATGTTTTCTAATATTATTCTATTGTTGGCATACATTTTCTGGTAATTTCCTAAGTGAGATATAATTTTGAGTCCTTGAGTGTATGAACATGAACTTTATTTTATCCTCATCCTTAATTTATAGTTTAGAGTAGTATAAATTATATTGGTTGAGAGTAATTTTCTCTCAGAACTTTGAAGGCATTGCTCTATTGTTTCATAGACTCCAAAATTACTTTTGAGAATAATGACAATCATGTCTTCATAAATGATCTGGGTTTTTGTTTTTGTTTTTAAATGGGGAAAGTTTAGGATCAACTCAGTAATTTTTGCTGCTCTAAAGGACTTCAAAATTGTGGCTAGTTATTTGTATTTTTAAATTATTATTCATTGAGTTATACAGTCAATGAATACCATAATTCTTCAACCCTGGGAAATTACTTCATATTTTTCCTGATCATATTTATACTTTATTTTCTCTATTTCAGTAAGCTAAAGAACTCCTAACAGTCATTGACAAGAGGGTTTTACTAATCAGCACCAAGATCCAATTGGTCCCAGACTACTTTTTAAGAAATATTCCTTTGTTTTGTTTTGTTTTGTTTTGTTTTGTTTTGTTTTGTTTTGTATTGAAAGAGAGGATCTGAACTGACTGCCATTAATTCTTTTAAGGATGGTGAAGGGCTGTAGTTAATGAAAATACTTACAGTTGATCATTTTGTTTTCATCCATTTTAATGCCTTCCATCCATAATCATCAAGTCTGCCTCCCAATTCTCTGAAGAGTATTTTAGGAAGGATTTGTGCCTCCTTAATTTCACTCCTCTTCATAAATATTTTGGCTGCAAATTCTTGCACTGTGCTTTATGACTCACTACTTTTCCACCTATGTTCTAGAAGTGTGTTAAAATGTCTATCTTGCTGATGACCTACCCTTTGTTCTCTTCACTGTTATAGCTTATAGCTTTTAAAAATACTTTTACTATCATAATTTAGGTCTACCAGAGGGGAGATAATGATTATATTCTCCCAATTCATCTTCTTCAATCAAATTTTTCTTAACACAATTCACTGACATATGGCATTTGGGTGTATGAATAGTTTTTATTGAAGATTTGGAAGATGGAAGGTCCTGACAGCAATTTATTCTTATTGCAACATATACTTGTTTCCAAAAATCATTGGACTATTTTTCTATTATGAATCATTTGACTATTTTTTTCTGTTACTTAGTCTGCTTATCCACTCCTCTATTACCTATTCCATAGCTTAAATTTTCTTTATATTTTTATATTGATTAGTTTATATATTTTTTATTTTTCCTTGTCTGGTTCTGAATATATCCTCAGGATTTCACCTTCTTAGTTCATCCAAGTACCTTCGTAAGCACTTTCCTTCCAAAATAGGATTCTAGTAACAGCTGTGTTATTTAAGTTGTTTGTTTTAACCCTATTTCATTATAAATTCCAAAGCTCTGTTTGTTCTACTATGCAAATTCTACTATATAATGCTCAGTAATATTGACTTTACTAGTTGTATCCAAAAGTGAATACCCTCTCTTTTCCAGCACATCAAGTGCTGCAAAGGAAAGAATGAGGTGAAAACAGAAAACCTCACAACGTTCTATACCTTAGAGCTATAGAAAATGTAGCATCCATCAGAATCACCTGAAGGATGTGGTAAAATTGTTTTCTCAGTCACATCCCATAATTTGTGATTCAGTAGGTATATAGAGTCCAATAATTTCCATTTCTATTAAGCTCCCAGGTGATTCCCACATTGTTTGATCTGGGAACCATCACTATTCTATTTAAAAATAGTGTAGTTCAACTGTCTGGAATGTGAGAGAAAGTTTAAAGCCCAAATATGCAGTAGTTTATGAAAGCAGTACCTCATATAATTGTGACACGTTAATATTTTCAATAGGTATTCAACACTAGAGAAAGGTGTTTGAGGAGAACATAGCAGAAAATTGGATGTATTTATATTATTAGTGTTTCACACTCTAGTAAAATGAGTCAAAGTGCACAAAAGCATTAAATTCCAGATAATTATTGCAAATACTATGGGAACTGTACAGAAAAACATAGAAACTAAAACAGACCTTATCCTCTTTGTCAGGATGTGACTTAGTACATGTAAGCCCAATATTTATGAGTTTTTGTGTACTAATATGAAAGTAATATTTATCAAAGGTAGTATTTTTTTATTTTTGTATAATTAATCTACAATTACATGAAGAACATTGTTTACTAGGCTTCTCCCTTCACCAAGTCCCCCCCACAAACCCCATTATAGTCAGTGTCCATCAGCATAGTAAGATGCTATAAAATCACTACTTGTCTTCTCTGTGTTGCACAGCCCTCCCCATGCCCCACACACACATTACACATGCTAATCATAATGCCCCCTCTCTTTTTCCCCACGGTTATCCCTCCCTTCCCACCCATCCTCCCCAGTCCCTTTCCCTTTGGTAACTGTTAGTCCATTCTTGGGCTCTGTGATTGTGCTGCTGTTTTATTCCTTCAGTTTTTCTTTGTTCTTAGACTCCACATATGAGTGAAATCATTTGGTACTTGTCTCTCTTCTCCTGGCTAATTTCAATGAGCATAATACCCTCTAGCTCCATCCATGTTGTTGCAAATGGTAGGATTTGTTTTCTTCTTATGGCTGAATAATATTCCATTGTGTATATGTACCACATCTTCTTTATCCATTCATCTACTGATGGACACTTAGGTTGCTTCCATTTCTTGGCTATTGTAAATAGTGCTGCGATAAACATAGGGGTGCATCTGTCTTTTTCAAACTGGGCTGCCGCATTCTTAGGGTAAATTCCTAGAAGTGGAAATCCTGGGTCAAATGGTATTTCTATTTTGAGCATTTTGAGGAACCTCCATACTGCTTTCCACATGGTTCAACCAATTTACATTCCCACCAGCAGTGTAAGAGGGTTCCCCTTTCTCCACAACCGTGCCAACCTTTGTTATTGTTTGTCTTTTGAATAGTGGTGATCCTTACTGGTGTGAGGTGATATTTCATTGTGGTTTTAATTTGCATTTCTCTGATGATTAGCGATGTGAAGCATCTTTTCATGTGTCTGTTGGCCATCTGAATTTCTTCTTTAGAGAACTGTCAGTTCAGCTTCTCTGCCCATTTTTTAATTGGATTATTTGCTTTTTGTTTGTTGAGGTGCGTGAGCTCTTTATATATTTTGGATGTCAGCCCTTTATTGGATCTGTCATTTATGAATATATTCTCCCATATGAGGATACCTTTTTATTCTATTGATGGTGTCCTTTGCTGTACAGAAGCTTTTCAGCTTGATATAGTCCCACTTGTTCATTTTTGCTTTTGTTTCCCTTGCCCAGGGAGATATGTTCATGAAGAAATCGCTCATATTTATGTCCAAGAGATTTTTGCATATGTTTTTTTCTAAGAGTTTTATGGTTTCATGACTTAAATTCAGGTCTTTGATCCATTTCGAATTTACTTTTGTGTATGGGGTTAGACAGTGATCCAGTTTCATTCTCTTATATGTAGCTGTCCAGTTTTGCCAGCACCAACTGTTGAAGAGGCTGTCATTTCCCCATTGTATGTCCATGGCTCCTTTATCATATATTAATTGACCATATATGTTTGGGTTAATGTCTCGAGTCTCTATTCTGTTCCACTGGTCTGTGGCTCTGTTCTTGTGCCAATACCAAATTGTCTTGATTACTGTGGCTTTGTAGTAGAGCTTGAAGTTGGGGAACAAGATCCTCCCCACTTTATTCTTCCTTCTCAGGATTGGTTTGGCTAATCAGGGTCTTTGATGGTTTCCGTATGAATTTTTGAACTATTTGTTCCAGTTCTAAAGGTAGTATTTTTAACAACAACAAAAAAGCTGTTCATCCCCTAGCAAGCACAAAGTGTATAACAGTGGCTGTAATAAATTCAGAACTGCTAGTTTCCCATTCTGTAGAGCAATAACATGAATGCTCCCTATGGAATAGTGAATCTACATTATGAAAGGATTTTTATTATTAAAAAATGAACTTACAAAGTCTCAGATTTACATCTCTTCAACAACTGAGTATATTCTCACAATTTAACTTTTAAGAGAAGTTAGATAACATGAACAAATATCTACATTCTGAGAACAGACTTGAACTAATGAAAAACTACTTCATGATCATATATAGCCTTCCAATATGCTTCAGAGTATGTATTTGTGTGTGTGTGCATGTGAGTAATGTAGTCAATACAGAACATTCTTTAAAATTTTGTTAATATTAAAAACAGTGCATTAGAAAGGCTGCCTTCCACTTCATATTTATTAGCAACCTTTTGCAATTTTATCTGATTGATTATATTTTTGATTAATTACCTCCAATTAAAGAGCTCATGCTCTTTGTTCAGTTTAATTACCTTTTGTAAAATATCATTTAACAGTATATTATCAACATTTTTCCATGCCATCAAATATGCTTCTAAAACATGATTTTTTTTATGTCCAAACAATATTACACCATATAAATGCACTATAAATTAAGCATGTCTCTGTACTTTTGGAAAATTGCTTAAAATTGTTTCCTGAAAGTGGAATTGCTGAGTTCATATAAAAATACATTCATGACTCTTAATAAATTTTACCAAAAAAATGAGAAACTACTACTCCTATCAATAATGAGAAAGCTTTACAACACCCTTATAAATATTTACTATCTGTTATCATTTTATGTATATTTTCACCAATTTGATAGGTAAATCATAGTATGTCAATTTAGTTTTAATTTATATTTTTGTAATTTTGTATGTGTGACCATTTTTAATGTGCTCTTAGGATCATGATTTTTTTCCTTCAGTTTAAATATAGCTATGAGTTTAGTTAGAAATCTATTATGTAAAAGCAGGGAAAGAATTATGTAGGTTCTGGAAAGATTACTTTTATCTTACTTTAAATCTGGAAGTCTAAGGTAAATACATGTATGGTTGCTATCACTGATTTTAGTACTTTTTATGTACTTAAGAAAGGTTTAGTTAGAGTCACTTATCAAATCCAGAATCAGTGCATAGTTTCATTATTAAGAAAAACTACAGTTCATACTGTAGTCCAAAATGTGATATATGAGTGATATATCACCTGGAATTAATGCTTTTAATTTTTAAGGCAATAGTATACATTATAAACTATATGAACATGTTAATTTGCTTGACAATTTATCAAATGAAAATCATTTTGTTTCCAAATTGAAGCATGATGAATTAACAAAACCTTTGAGAATACAAAGGGAGATAGCACATGAAAATGAAATCTGCAGCATTTAACCTTCAGATTTACTCTGTTATTTATTCTAGGTATATATGAATCAGCTGTAAAGGGAGTGACTTCATTTTCTAATCTGGAAGACTAATATTTATGTGTGTGAGAAAGTTAAGAGAGAGCATTAGTGGAGTACTTTTAAATCTTTTGGATGTGATAGATTAAATAGAACTAATTATTGAATTTATAATTATTGAAGTCCATCTAAATATTAAGGACAAATTTAAAAGTGAAAATAGAGCATAACATTTTAGAGAAATACAGAATGAGAAGCAAAACAGCCTTTAGAACTTGAGAGATGACTGAATTTTAGTTCATGATTGGCTCTCTTCCAGCAGCAGAATTGGCAGAGTTCAGATAGGGAGCTAAATGTGACTGTGCTGCGATAAGAAATGGAAAAAAATAAAATAGAAGTAGTAATTGCTTTAGCAGTGATCTAGTTTGGAAGTGACAGATTCTTTCAGGTAAAATTTGGTAACCTTTCTGCCCCTGGCACACTCATCTAAGCACTCCATGGGGTCAAGTATCTGTGCCTCAGGAGGTGGAAACTTTAGAAACCTGCTACCATCCAAAATACTGCCACTGAACTGATGTTAGTTTAGTTGTGCACTAAGACTTGCTTTTCTTTGTGTCTGTGAGCATGAGGTGAAGAGCAACTAGCTCCTAAAGATTTTTCAATCTGATACTCTTCAGGATCTAATGAGATCCATCAACTTCAGATAAACATCCTCAGACTGAACCTGCAAGTGGCCATCTCCCTCGGCTGACCCGTTTGTCTTTAGCTGTTCTCACAGAGGGAATGGCAGTGTATGTTTAGGGCAAAAGAATTGCCTATTTCTATATGACTATTTGAGAAAGGAAACAAGGCAAGTCAATAAAGATGTAGCAAAGTTTGGCTTTTAGTTCTGTCCTGTTTTGCTCCTCTGACCAACCGCACATGTTTGGGAAACTAATCATTTACTTTGACAGACTTATTCTGCACTCCACCTTCTACTGAGTTTTCTGAAAAAAAAAAAAAAAAAAAAAAGTATTTTGTCCTCTGGCATTCACACACCTGGTGGTCTAATTTTTGCCTGTTGGCTCACAATAGGTGTTTGGAGGGTTTCTCCCTGACCTGAATCGATTCTCCAACTGACAGAGCGAAGTAAATCATGGACAAAAACAACAGACTATGTTTCCACTAGCAAGGTCAGTGTAAATGATGGAGGATTTAGGTACTAAGGTGATGTATTAGAATCCTATGAGTGCTTTTGTTTGAATAGAAATATCAAAATATCAAGGCATGTTGACTTAGATACATGATTTTTTTCAGTTCATTTTCATTATATTGATTATCAGTTAATATTATTTCACTCCCTTGATGGCCTCATTAGTTGCACACCTAGGACTTGGGCGATTTCCTGCCCGAGTCCCGGAAGAATCAGGGTCAATCACAGTTAATTCTTCCCAGCATGTGCCAAGCAAACATGGCAACAGGACATGTCCATCCTCTTACTCACAGGCCTCAAAAGTTGGTCCTTTGGTTTGACTCCACTTTCTGTTATTTATATAAACTTTTGAAAATATACTTAAATTTCATAATTGTGATATCGTTTGAAGCAATGTATACTAGAAAAAACATTGCCTTCTCTGTAATTAGCCTGGTTTCTTTTTTATAATGGTACCTAATTGTATTTCAGTTATCGGTTGCTCCCACACTCTACTGTTTTGAGAATTACTTGGCAAGTGCATATTCAAGTCACTTAACATGACCATGGTTTTATAGATTATATTCCTATTCATTTTCAACATCTTCATTTCCTTTGTAAAAACCTAAACATTTTTCTCTACTCCTCTAAAATCAGTTCTTTTTAATCAGTTTTCTCTGGAGGCTCCTTAGTTTTATGACATCTTTTTACAGATAACATGAACCACACTGTTAGTGGTACGTATATTCTACAGATTTACCTGTGTGAGGGCAGAGTAATGTTTTCTGATGTTTTCAATACTCTTTCGGCTATACCCCTGATTTTCAACACTGCAACAGAATTATCATTAAGCTTTTTAATTACTATATGTCTAAGCTTATGAAATGAAAGCAAATTTACAACTATAGGTTTTATGGTATACAATATAAAATATTTCTCCAAAAATTAGCAACAGAAAAATTTATCTTCTAAATACATAATGTATTCACATGTTCAAGTCAAAAACAGAAATATATAAAACCATAAAGCCCAGTGATTAAATTTCTGCCCAACCACACATTTCTTTTTCTAGAGATATGTTGTAGATACACAAGCAAATCCTAATTTCCTATCCTGTTATACCCAAATTGTTTCATACTACACATATTGTTTTGTACCTTGCTTCAAGTACTTAATACATTTTGGATAACTATCCTTTATTCTTGAAGAGTTCTTTTTATGCATACATATTGTTACATAGGTAATTTATTCAATCTATGCCCTATTGATAGACATAACATTTTCCCAATTTTTCTACTGTAAACAGTGATTCAGTGAAATGTATACACATGTTCTTTTACATATGTGCAATAAAGTAGAGGATACATTTCTAAAGAAAAGTAGAGTTGCTGGGTTAAAGGGTAAATGCATTTATATCATCCATCTATTGCCAAATGGCCTATAAAGGGGTTGTACCAATGTGTACTTACCTCAGCAATCTTTGAGAGCCCTTGTTTTCCATGTTCATTAAGTACCCTAACAAATGTTTAGATCTTTATCAGTCAGATAGGTGAAAATATTTTGTTTTAAATGATGATTATTTAGCATCTACACAGAGTATTCTCTATGAACTATCCATGGTCTTGTCACATACTTCATTCTGTTCCTTTTGTGTCATTTGTAAACAACCTTTCTTACTTGGGAGAGTAGGTCTGTATGAGTTACAAATATTTTATTTTATGTGCTCTTTGACTTTACCTTCCTTATGGGGACTTTAAAAGTTTTATCTGTAATTTTTGTGAATTTGCATCATACTTAGAAGGTATTCCATATTCCAAAAATAATTAACAATGGCTAATTCTGTAGCTTTTTTTGTTTCAATTTTTTGCTTTGCAGTTTTCCAGTTTTAACATTTAAACATTTTATCAATTTGGAATTTATTGATACAAACTATGAATGATAGATCACTATTTGTCTTTATTTCCAGATGAAAATGAAGTGTCCCATCATAATTTATTGAATAATCTAATTTTCCTTAATATAATCATTTACCAAAATTCCAGACATTATCTGGAGTTTCTATAATTTTGCTTCATAAACTTGAAATTAGTTTATTTACTTCAAAAAATGAGAATGCTTTTGACATTGTATTGAAAATTACATCAAATTAATAAAAATAATTATAAATATAATAATAAAATAAAAAAAAAATAAAATATAAATTAAAAGATATTATATAAAATAATAATAATATAAAAAAATTATAATAATATAAAATTAAAAAAAAGAAAAAAATTAAAAAATAAATATATAAAATTAATAAAATAAAAATAATTAAATAAATTAATATTATTAAATAATATAAAATAATAAAAAAAAAATAATAATAAAATAAAATAATTAAATAAAATAAATAAAATAATAAAATAAATAAAAAAAAAATAATAAAAAATAATAAATAAATAAAATAAATAAAAAAAATAATAATAATAAATAAATAAATAAAAAAATAATAAATAAACAAATAAATAAAATAAAAATAAAAAATATAAATAAATATAAATAAAATATATTAATAAATAAATAAAAAAATATAAAAAAATAAAAAAATATAAAAAAATAATAATAATATATAATATTAAAAAATAAAAATAAAATATAATATTATATAAAAAAATAAAAAAAATAAAATATAATAAAAATAAAATAAAAATAAAAAATATATAAAATAAATTAATAAATATATAAAAAAAAATATAAATTTAAAAATTAAATAAAATAAATATAATTAAAAAATAAATAATAGAAATAATAATATAAAATAAATTAAATAATAAAAAAATAAATAAGAAAAATAAAAAATAAATTAAAAAATAATATATAAAAAAAAATTAAATAAATATAAAAGAAAATATATAAAAAAAAAAATAATATATAAAAAATAATAAAAATAAAATATATAAAATAAAAATAAAAATAAATATTAAATAATAATTAAATTAATATATAATAATTAAAAAAATAAAATAAAATATAATAGAATATAAAATAAAAGAATAATAATTAAAATAATATAAAATAAAAAAAATAAAATAAAAAAATAAAAAAAAAAGAATAAATATAAAAATAAAAAAATATAAAATAAATAAAAAATAAAAAAAATATATTAAATTATATAAAAAATAAAATAGAAAATAAATATAATAAAATTATAAAAAATAAAAAATAAATAAATAAAATTTATGGATTAATTTAGGGGAATTGTATATCTTTATGAATTTGTTCAAATCTAAGAGGAGAGTATAACTTGCCATCTATCAAAGTCTTCTTTGGGCATTTCAACTTTCTCTGGTATTGATATTAAAATTTTAAATAGAATAAAAGGTAATTTTTCTTTATTTTATTTGTTTAATTATATATTTTATTATGTATTGTATCACCGTTTGTGATTGTTGTTTGCATTGCTTTTGTAATTATTTTGCATATATATGTACATATAGTTATAGATTATATATGTCTATATAGGTGTAGCATATATATATATATAGATCCTAATTGTTTTACATTCTATGAAAATAATAGTCTTATATTCATCTTGCAACCTATGTGCTTACTAATTCACTTATTATAGAGAGTAGGTTTTCAGTGATAGTGTAATTTCCATATTTATAAACATATAATTTATGAATAATGTTATTACCTCCTACTTACCAATTTTCACACCTCTAATTTCAGTTTCTAATTGGCTAACGCCTTTAGAAAAATCTGAATTGACCATGGTTACACAAATAATTATTTGTCCCCGTTTTGAGGAGGACGGTCTCTAACATTTACCTACTAAGCATATTGTTGATGTTTAAATTGAGACATATATTTTCCTGAGTGAATAATGTAGCTATCTAACCTTACTTTATTATAATATTTAATCTAGCAGGATAGTAGTTTTTGATAGATGCCTGTATAATCTGAAGAGATTATTATATTTGTTCGTTTTTTTAATAGTTATATAATGATGTTTTGTACTACAGAAATGTTCTTGCCTATTGCAATAAATTTCATTAAATGTTAATAACTAAGTTATTGAGCTGCCAATGTGTGCTTGTCAATATTTGATTTGGAATTTTAAAATATTTCTCATATTTTAGAATCATTATCTTTATCTGTATTCCTCATCAGTTGAAGGTATCACTATTATGCCTGCTTAGTAAAATTAATTTTGGTGAATAAAAAGAAATGAAAAGATCTTAAAATACATTTTTTAAGCAGTTCAATTAGCATTAAAATTATCTTTTATTAAATTTTTGGTTAAATTCCTCTGGAATTTTCTGGGCCTGCTCAATTTCTGTTTTGTTTTGAGGGTGAGAGCTGTAAAGGAGAAACATGTCTAACAATGTTTGCTTTTTCTTCTCTGATAATTAGAGCTTAGAATTATCTACCTCTCCTAGGGTTAGTTTTCAAGTGTATTTGTTGAGTTGAACAAAGCATATTTTTTGATTTTTATAATTTCTATATGCTTACTTCCTCATTACTTTTTTTTAATTGAGATATAATTGAGGTATACTATTATTTTGGTTTCAGTGTACAACATAATGATTCATTTTTGTATATATTGTGAAACGATGTCTAGTTACCATCCAACACCACAAATAGTTAACAATGTTTTTCTTCTTAAAATTTCTGATTATCATTTTTTATTTTGTTTACTTGTGTTTTCTCTATATTTTTATTAAGTTAGATACCAGTATCAAAAACGTTGTTTTTATTTTTTTAAAAACAGCTTCAGATTTATTAATTCTACTAATTGTATAATTTCTAATTTATCAATATATGATTTTATCTTTATTAGTTCATTTATTTTATCTATACTGTCATTTTCTAATTATTTTGTAATCAGCTTAATTTCCTTATTTTCATTTTTCTTATTAATATACACCTGATTTACCTCTGTGTACTGCTTCAGCAATACTCTATAAGTTCTAAGATGTGATGTCAGCTCTATTTTTCACTGATGACATCTGCAGCATCTATTTTGATTTCCTTTTTAAAGAATTCTCTTAAAGTATTTTTTAAGGCCCTAGTTGTAGAAGCTCTTTGTTTTACATAATGTATTTGAGTTTTTGTAGCCTAACATATGGTCATTTTTGTGGTGATTTGACGGACCCTTGATAAGGCAACACTTTCCTTTTTATATATTTTGATTATATTATAAATTTTGTCACTTCATTTAAATTCCAATTTTTTATTCTTTATATTCACATCTTCATAAATATATACCGACATATTTTATGTATTTAAATTTTATCAATTTTTAAATTTTTACCTGTAATATACTTCCTCTTCCATGTACTTCATTCATTAGTGACTTAGAATATCAGAATACTTACGGATTTCTCATCCTGAAGGTCCTGAAATTTGAGCTTTTTGAGCTTTATTGTGTCTTGCGGATTTCTCCATTAAAACTGAACTTTGTCTTTACTTAATATTGCTTGTTATAAGTTGAAAAATTATTTGCAACTGATATTATAAACACTTTGTTTTCTATCTGCCTTTGCCCATTCTTTTATTTTCAAACTTTCTTAATAATTCTAACTATATGATTTGTATATATCATAGACTAGTTTTACCTTATGATCCCATTTAGAATCTTTTTTCATTTAATAGGGAAATTAACCAATTTATATTTATTTATGGGGCAGATATCCTTCTGGAAATGATATTATTGGCTTAAAAATGATTCCATAAGTCTTGTGATCTTACGATTTTTCAGGATAGTTAATATACCTTTCTCAATTACCTTATTATACTTTCTTAATCATGTTCAGAATTTTTAATCCAAACAAACGAATGATTTTAGATTATTACACTAATTTGGATTATTGCATAAAAATATCATATTGTATATGAGTTTCTTGACTTTGTAATCATCAATCGTTTCTGCATCTACAAGAAAGGTCCATTGTCTTGTATAATTTTATTAAGAGGTATTTGGTAGCATTTTTTGAAGAAAGCTGTGTGTAATTATGAAATCAGTGGTGGCAAAGTGACTAGACAAACATAACTCAATTGCATAGCTCAGTGTCTGAAACAATCTTTGAATAAGTCAAGGCAGATTCTCTCTCCCCTGCCTATTTTGGACTCCTCATGTTTCAGCCTGCTTTTACAATTGCGTTTTATTTCCTCATGCTATAAATCCTGTACTTGAGTGTATTTGTTTTCTAGGGCTGCTGTAACAAAGTACCACAAACTGAATAGGTTAAAAAAACAAAATTTACTGTCTCATAATTCTGGAAGCTAAAAGTAAAAAATCAAGATGTCATCAGGGCTATGCTCCTTCTGAAACCTAAAGAAGAGAATCCTTCTTTGTCTATTCCTGGTTTCTAGTGGGGACCATCAGTCCTTGGCATTCCCTGGCCTGCAGCTCTATCACTCCAATTTACCTCCGTCATCTTACAGGACACCAGTCATACTGGATCAGGGCCCAGCCTAAGGCGCTCATCTTAATTTGATCACATCTACAAAGTTCTTATTTACAGGTACTGGTAGTTATGATTTCAACAGTTTTTTTTTAAATTGATAACAGTGGGACACAATTCAAACCATGACACCGAGTCATATAAAGTAACCCAATGTTTCAGCAGTCTCATATAAATAATGTCCCAAAGTAAGCTCTGTGTTCTAGAGCTTATTTTAATTGTATATATTATAACATTTATCTAAAACTCTATGCAATGTATGGGTGTATCTTTAGTTTTTGCTGTATTATAAATACTGGTATTTTGACATTAAGAAAATTCATTAAGGAAAATTTTTAAAATTTTATTCAAATTATGCTGAACTTATCTGTGATCTCAATATTTTTGTCTACAACATCAAATTGGGAAGGATGTTTATTTTACATTTTCTTTTTGTTCATGATGGACATAGTCAAGCATGATTAGTTGCGTGCTTCATTCTACTGCGTTTAATACAAATTACTACCAGCATTATTGCTCAGGTCTGTCATCAGGAACAAATCACAGCAAGTCAGTCTAACAGGAATCAAAATAATGACTCATCGCAATGAATCTCACTAAGAGTCCCAACTAGCTGGAGGCATCATAACCTATTATTTCATATGAATCAGATATCAGTAGTAAAATTAACCTCTGAAAATTGACACAGGAATGTACTATATTTTTATATCAGGGCTTTGCAAGTTTTGAAACTAATTTATGTCCTTTGTTTTCACTCTCATCATTTGTTTTAAAATACATTCTTTTTTACCTTCTGGAAAATCATGATCTGACTCAGGATTTTAATAAATTTAATAAATTCTGTTACTAAAAATATTTACTGTATTTTATATCCTATTCTATTACTTTAGTATGATGTATGTTATGCCATATTTCAACAGTTTCCTCATGAATTCATATGTAGAGCACACACACATATGCTTGTGCCCATGTATGTATTTACTCATATATACATATACATATGCAGAGCAAAAATTCCAAAACATATTCAAAGATAATTCAAAGACATATTTTGAATGTGATATCTAATATGACTCCAAATATCTTCAATTATATTGTCATGATTCATGCATATCTGCTTTTACTTAATCTTACACTCTTAGAAATTAAGTGGGTCGACAGTATAATTTTGGAATGGGGTGTATAGTATTTTCTAATGGTGGTAGAGCATTTTGTCCAGAAGGAGCAGTGGCCAAAGGGAATAAGGTGGACAACACAGAGAACAAAGCCCTTGACCTGTATTTTAGATTAAGTAGAATTTGGATAAATTTTAAGCATGTTTCATATTCTTCTATCTCCCATTCAGATTTCAATGGATTCTGTCTTTCCCTTTTGAAAGCATAGATAATAATTAGAGGTAACTTTCATCAGCAGCTTATGTGTCATTTGTTGGCCTAAGGACTTTAATGATTAAACAAAGACTCATATAGATGCTATTGTCATGCCCATTTTAGGATGAGGAATTGAGGCATGGGGAAATGATGTGATTCTCCTTGGTTCATACATCACATGTTGTAAGTAAGATCAGATCACTCCTGTAACCCAGGCAGTGTGATGATAAAGCATCCCCCGCTTCCTACTCTCTCCCCACATGAGGCAACAAACTGGTAAAGCTGACTGGTATGTTTAAGTTAGTGTTTTAAGTCAGCATCTCTCCTGAATAAATATCAAAGTCGTTTTATATCTGGGAGCCATATGAATTGTAGTGTATTAATTAAGCAAACTAATTAACTTCATTCACCATTTCCTTGGATTGATTTTTATATCACAGAAGTCAACATGTCAAAAAATTATGAAATACAAAAATGAATATAAACTAAATTAGCAAACTTTTTAACTTGAATTAAACATTGAAATGCTTTGTAGTAAAATTAAAATAGTATTACATTTTGAAATTAGTAGGCAATTGTTTTGTTTTTATACTTTATCTAAAGGATAATTTCTTATTTATTAATCTTGGCTGCTTAAATTTTATTTATTTTAGTTATTATTTGTAAATATTACTGGAAAGAGAAGTGTAGTTCATGTTTGGAAATTAGGAAAAACTGATCTATTATATATTACTTAAGTTTATGACTTCAGCTCTCCTATGAAGTATTTTTTGAGTTAATTTACATCCAGGAAGGATCATTTAAACTTTATAAATGGAAATAAAGATTATATAGTTTTCAAATACTGGAGTTGATTATCTCTGTTGCATTCAGGCTTATGGAAAAATCTAGGAAAATGTGCAAAGGCAAGAATGTACATAAGCAAGGGAAGAGCCATTTAGATTGCTCCAAAAAAAAAAAGCATCTCAGTGGGCAGAAAAAATTCTCTTTGAAGTCTTCACTGGCCATTTCATTCAGACATGATTTTTCTCTCTTTTTTTTAATTGTGGTAAGAGTTACAGGCTGTATCCCTGGTATACTCTATAATACCTTGGGATATTTGCTAATCTGCGATTCATAATGAATGTAAGCATCTTGAAGGCAGGGAAACTGTGTGTTTGTTTATCTATAGAATCCAACATAGCATAAGGCTACAAAAATGGTGTAGTAAGTCATTTCTCACTGCTCACTTTGCATAGAAAAGATGTGATGTAAACACAGAGAAGCTGAGCTAAGTGATGAACTATAGCAGATGTAGGCTCTTATATATAGTGTGATAGTCTGGTACTATGTATAATCTCTCTAATTTTCACAATAACCTCTAAGGTACAACCTCCATTTAACATGTAAACACACGATTGGCAAAATTAAATTAGTTGCTAAAAATCCAGGCTATTTTAAAAATAGAATCACTATTTGATGACAGAGATCTGGTCTCCAAGTCTACATCTTTACTGTTGTAGATTGCATGTTTTGCTTCTGAATTATTTCAGTAACAATCAATTTTAAGCCCCAAAGTCAGGTTATCAGGCCACCTAAATATAGCAAGTAGAGACTACCCATTGTCCCAATGTAAATTACTGTGGAACACCTTATTACCCTAAAGGAATCATATGGTATGAGTATGTTTAGTTTTTTAAAAAACCACCAAAATGTTTTCCAAAGTGGTTGTACTATTTTGGATTCTCACCTACAATAAAATAATTTCTGTTGCTCTACTTGTTCGCCAGCATTTGGTGGTGTCAGTGTTCTGATTTTTGGTCATTGTATTGATATCTCATTATTTAATTTACATTTTTCTGATGGCATATGATATCATGTGCTTATTTGCCATCTGTATATTTTCCTTGGTGAAGTGTCTGCTAAGGTCTTTTTATCACGTATTTTGGATAAAAGTCCTTAATCAGATGTGTCTTTTGCAAAAATTTTCTCCAAGGCTGTGGCTTGTCTACTCATTTTCTTGACAATGTCTTTTGCAGGGCTGAAGTTTTTAATTTTATTTATTCATGAAGTCAAGCTTATCAGTTATTTCCTTCATGAATTATGACTTTGGTGCTGAACCTAAAAAGTCATTGCCATACTTAAGGTCAACAAGGTTTTGTCCTGTGTTATCTTCTAGGACTCTTATAATTTTTTATTATATCTAGGTTTGTGATCTATTTTGAGTTGATTTTGCAGAGGATATTAGATCTGTGTCTAGATTTATTTTTTGCATGTGGATATACAGTAGCTCCAGCATCATTTTTTGAAAATACTGTTAATATTGCTTCATTGTATTGCCTTTGTTCCTTGGTCAGAGATCACTAGACTGTGTTTATGTGGTCTATTTCCGGACTTTCTATTCTATTTCACTGATCAATTTTCCATTCTTTCATCAATACCACACTGTCTTTATTTCTATAGCTTTATAGTAATTCATTAACATAAAATATGACCCAGAATCTTGAAGTTATTTATGATATATGAACATATAAACAAATATATATGCATTACATATTTAGATAGTCTGTATTTTCAAATAGTACATATTTAGTTGTAATAATCCTGAATGGAGATGTTAATAACAAAATCTGTAAACAGCTCTCATGAGCTTAAAGGGGAAATGATAGTTAAAAATTTCTAAAAAGAGAGTTATTTTTGGAAATGTACTGACAACCAAAAATGCATTTGATACTGTTATTAATTCATCTTAGTAATATTATCAACAAATAAAAATGGCAGTTAATTTAAGATTGTGTTTTTTCCCTCTATTCCTTCTAACCAGGTATTGTTACCAGCATTATTTCCCTTATGAACATTGCTAAATTCATATGGTTCAGATGGTTAACTATGAGAGATCTATGAAGCTATAGAAAATATCTTTTGTGATATTATGTAAGTGAGGATATTCCTTCCTGTGAATCTGTGATGAATCAGTAGCTGTGAAATCAGTTATGTCAAAAGTAAGGCATGGCACCGTTAGTGGCAAAGCACTACATGGATTAGGAGGGCTTAGGAAAGAGGTTAGCAAGTCCTGGACATGGCTTGTGTGTGTGTATGCCAAATATGTACATATGTTTTATTTATATATAGTATTCCCTTGGGAGTGAAAAGGAGTAGAATCTATATTCTCTTTTATTCCTGTTTGTTCCTCAATTTCTGTACCTCTCAGCACTTCTCCTTAATGCTACCTACCTCATCCTGGCTCTGGAAAAAGCAATTTCAAAAAGAAATGCTGAACAACCACAGTACATACTGATTAATAGTTGCTCTTACTCTGTTTGGACATGTAAATGACATAATTTGTACTTTCCTGCATTCTCAAGAAGGACTAGAACTGTGGATAGAAACTTATAGTTGAAACAAACCATTCATGAAACTTTCATTGAAAGTTTTACTCGTGGCATCACAATTTCAAGTTTTTTTTTAATCAGTAAAATTGTACATAGCCATTGCAATATAGTGTGGATACATATGTTGGTGATGATAGAGATTTTATTTTAATTCAAATATAGCTGGTATACAATATAATATTAATTTCAGATGCAGAACATAGTGATTTGACAATTATATACATTATGAAATGTTCACAATAAGCGTAATTGACTTCTGTCAATCTACAAAGATATTGCAGTATTATTGACTGTGTTCCCTATGCTATACTTTGCTCTCATGACTAATTTATTTTATAATTGAATGTGTATGCCTCATTATTCTCTTCACCTATTATCCCCTTAACTTATTTTGTGACAATATTTGACTAATGAAACATTTTTACAGACACTTTTTAGGCTTTTTTCGTGTAGTAATTTGTTTTCTGTAACACTGAAAATAAGTTTCTCTTAAACTAGTTTTTTAATCTCTTAATTGATGTATAACTTGCATACAACAAAATTCATTCATTTGAAATACATAATTCAGTGGTTTTAATAGATTTACACAGATGTGCAACCACTGTCACGTTCTAATTATAGACCATTTCCATTACTCCAAAAAGAAATCCACGCCCATTAACAGTCTCTTCATCTCCCCTGACCCAAGCCCCCTAGCCCTTGGCAACCACTAATCTACTTTTTGTCTGTAAGTGTTTGTCTATTTTGGACTTTTCATATAAATGGGATCATATAACATATGGTCTTTTTGACTAGCTTTTTCACTTATCATAATGAGAAACTTGTGAGATTTAAAAAATATATATCCTTATAAAGGAAAAAAACACACATGTATGTGTGTGTGTATGTGTGTGTGTGTGTGTGTGTTTCAATCAAATGTCATCATCCAAAGAAAATAATTGCTTTTTATTGTTTGGCCACACCACATTTTCATCATTTTCCATGTGTTAAAAAAAAACTGTATTGGTTATAACAATTTTTTTTTATTAACTGAACTCTTGATTATTGAAATAAAAAGCAATAGTAGCATAGCTAATGCTGAAGCCATTTACTCTTACCTTTGGGATGTACTGTGTGTAATTTCAACAGCATGTTTGCTTAAATGATAGTGTTCAACTAGAGTAACACCAAAATTACTTTAGAATCCCCTAATACATGCCTACTAGAAGCAGATAGAGATGAATTTGAAGTGTCATGTCAAGCAGAAGTCAGATTGTGATTAAACCCATATTATAAGTAATGCATAATGTGAACAATCTAACTATAAACTAATAATTTTGACATGTTGTCTAACTTATTAGATATAGAAAAACAGAGACATGAACATCAACTTGGATGGAATTTTTAATTTTGACTTAATGTTAATTAATGATTTTTATGGTGATTTTTTAATCAAAACTTCTTGGGATCTGTATTATGTAATGAAGTCTTTGTAGAAATTTGGTAAAATTAATTCTTCTAGATAGAATTAATAATAATAGTAATAATAGTAATAATAAAGCTAACATTTATTGAATACTTCCTTGTCCCCGGCACTGCTCTGAGGGATTTACATGCATTCACTAATTTAGTTCTCACCACAACACTATGAGAGACAGAGAGGAGAAAGTCTATTGCCTTTGGATCCCCTGCAGGCATTGGTGGATGTACCACTTTACTTATTTTAATTCTATACCTTGGCTTTCATTTGTTTTTGACGTAGGGAAATTGGATCATTAACAATTATTTTCTCCAGTGACAAAATGCTGCCTTTCCTGGCATCAGCAGAACTCTGCTTTCTTTTGAAAGAAACATGGAGGGAGCCTGAGAACCAGAGAGCCAATGTGTCATGAGGAAAAGATCACAGAAAAGAGTGGGCAGTCCTGTTCCAATAAAAATACTTCCTGAAACCCATTACTTTTTAAGCCTTTTAATACAGAATATGTATTCTGAGATATTTTTAACCCTGACTTTAATTAATCCTAGAACTTTAGAGCTAACAAAGAACATTCCTTAAAATTCTAGTCAAATGCTTTCATTTTTAGCAGAGTTGTGATTGGTTTGAAATGCCCCCTTTTTTTTAAGTCTCAGTATTGCTCAGTCAAATAGAAAATATAAGACCAAAAAATATTGTTAACCTTGGATAAAAATGCTGTGGAGTGCAGAGTCATCATGACAGCTGAGATTCTACTAACCTGAAAAGTTAAGGGTCACCTAACACAAATTTTACTCCATGCAAAGGAAGATTTTCATGCTGAGCAGCAGTAAGTGCTCCCATTCAGTCTATCCTCATTTAATCCCTTGATTCAACAAAACAAATAGATGAATAAATTTATCTTTTAATAATTATCTGATTTGTTGTATATGTACTAATTATAGATAAAATATAATAGATTTGTCATAAACAATTATTCATATATTTCATGATATCTGTGAAAATGGAATGCCTAAAACTAAAATTGAGGCTATTTAGCCTATATAGTGAAACTGAGCCTATGTCTTTTTGTTTAAAACATAAATACTGAGAGCATATCTTTAAAATATGATTATATAATAAAAGCCTAAATTTTGAAAGTTACTTTGATATTAGTCTCTAAATATAGCAATTAATAAAAGACAATGTTTTAGAAATAATTTTGTTAAATTCTATTAGTGTAATGATATAAAGCCAACTGGAAGAATTGTTTCCAAATGTTTCTGTTTAACTCAGATGTGAGTTACAATTCAGTAATGGACAGAGAATCATTGGTAATTAGAAAGTATCTACCAGTGAATCCTATTCCGTAATATCACATTGTCCCTAATATTAATAAACTGTCCCTTTCTATACTTTGTACTCCTTATGACAAAGTAACTTAAATTCTAGGTTTCCAATTGATAAGAAAGGACACATTTTAATAACATATTTAGATAAACACAGGAACAAAGAATAAAATATGTTATTAATCTGGGAAATACAAATAAATATATAAAACTTGGTTTACAAATAACATGGATATTTTATTATTATAACACAGGTTGGTCTTCTGTCAATGAAAAATGTCTGCATCCAAGAGTAAAAATGTCTTCATCCCCAGGTTTCCCTACATAACATGATGTTTAGGTAGAAGGGAAACAATGAGAATGCCTCAAGAAGCCATTGGAATTAGATACAAATCTCTGTAAAGCAGGAGAAATAGTCATAATAATGATATTTATAGAATTACAACTATGTACAAAGCATTATCCTCATTGCTTTTAGTGTCTTAATTCATAAGCCAACATTACTGAAGAGAATCTGATTTCATAGCAGTTTGGTAGATGAATTAATGCTATTCTGCCTCCATTATTATTTCATAATGAAGAAGGAATTCATTTACATTAAGTGAATTAAATTTTGTCTAGAACAGTATAGGAAGATGAAAAATATTAGAATCTAAGAACTAAAATGAAAGTAACTATACCCATGTTGATATGTGAAGGTAAATAAATTCAAGGTAAAGTATTATAATTTTTAAAAACTCCTTACATTTGGTGACTATTACTATTTTCCGTAATTGTTTACAGGACTAAATTTTATTTACTAAATCTATATTCTTATAAACTCCTTTTAACACATGTTGATTAATACTAGGCTCATAATGTATCCAATAATGTATCAAACAATCCAATATATTGATTGAGTGGAATATAATTTTATATATATATATATATATATATATGTGTGTGTGTATGTATGTATTTTTTTGTTGTATAACTTGAGACATTACACTCCAATACAGTTTTTCTTTTCAGACTGGTTTTGAGAATTTAATCAATACAAAATGCTTCTGGCAGCCAGCATTCAATTTCTTAACATGCTGGAATAGAACATGATAATATTGGATAAAAATTGGCTTGAAGAGGGAGTTATAATGCAGTCCAATAATGCATAATGACCACAACACCAGTATCATTACTTGTAGGTGGCAAGTGAGTAGTGATCCTATTTTTCTCATCACTCTTTTGTTATGTGAGGAAATTTCTATAAATTTATGTTATAAAGTAAATACTCTTCACAATCAGTACACTATTATTAGTAACAACCTGCTGGCAGTCAATTTTGCATCTGATGACGGCAGCATATCAAAAGAGTTGAATACTCCTGCTCTGATGTGCACATCTCGGTTATAAATTATTCTTAACAAATTTGGGCAATATCTAGATAACAAGAACTTAATATCTAACAATTGATTGGGGGATGTTCTTCCAGCAGGGGTTCTAACTTCCTCTCCTGATCTCTGAGGCATATATATATAGAGAGAGAGACAGAGATGGCCTAGTTATAATCTCAGGAGAGGTAAATTTCCATGACAGTACAAAATGTTTATATCTTTACTCATGAACCACAAGAAACCACTCAGTCTTAAGGCAAGCTTTAGTCACTTAACTACCTGATTAAATCATTTAAACTCACACTTATATAAACACAGTATTCTTTCAATTACTATATTTTGATTCTTCCACACACTCCTCGAGTGTTGATTCTTTTGAAGACACTACTTGTTCATGACAAGTAATTATCTGATGAGTAAAAATGTGATCTGATAAGGAAAAATAAAAATAAATTGACAGCAAATCTGTCTATAGACATAGGAATAGACTGGATTAAAATACAGATTTGCAAAGCATGATCAAAAACAAAGGTTGATATTTTTAAGTTAAAGAATGCACACTACAAATTTAAATCTATTATATTAACATAAGATATATATGTAAGACATTTCTGATTGTACGTATCATTTCATGGATAGTAAGTTACAGAGATAGAAGCACACATAAACATCAGTACAACTGAACCAACCTTAAGTTGTTAGTGTCTATAACCATGTGGTATCATATGAGCATAGTCAATTTTTGACTATATTCACAAACATTTTCATGATCAATTTTAATATTTGTCCAGAGATATTTTGTCCTAAACATGGAACACATTTCTGCCATACTTATCTCCATTTTCTGGCTTGCCCATGCTTGGAGACTACAAGGCAATTTAATATTATCAAAGCAAAACACAGTTACAAAAGTGCAGAATCTGCCATTTGGTATTATCTCTATACTTCTCCCTACATTAGCAGACTAAATTGAATTGATGTCTATTGCTGATTCTTCCAGAATTGTGGTTTCAGCATAACTGAGTGATTTCATGGATATATTGGCCAGTTGGCATGAACGTTTTATAGTAAATGAATGTTGTCATTATTAATTTTTTTTAAATATCCATTTTCTTACTTCATGAAGTCATAAACTCTTATCTTAAAAGTAGGAACCCATATCATGGTGATTACTTTCCTCACAAAGAAACTGAGACTCAGAGATTAGTGTCTATGACTGACTGAAGTACAATTCGTAAGTAGCACTGAGAGTAGAACTCAGTTCTTCCCACAGCCATGCAATTCATTCAACAATCAATCAACAAACATTTTTAGCATATCTAATACATCCCAGGATCTGGGAGACTTACCTGCTATTATGATAGAACCAAAAGCAAGCAAATAAATACAGAATACAATTACACATTGAAACAAGTACTATGAGGGAAATCAGCGACGTTTTCTGTGAAAATGTAATTGACAGGAGAGGTAGAGGTAATGAGGTAATGCTGGTCTAAATTGGAGATGACATTTGATATGAAAATTGAATGACAAAAAGGACTCAGCCATAAAAAGAGCTGGAAGACAAACATGGTATACAAAAGGAGCAGGAAATACAAGGGTTTAAGGTTAAGAAAAAATTTGGTCATTTCCAGAAAGAGAAGAAATTAACATAACTTGTGTATTGTGATTGTGACATAGTAGAAGATGAAATAAAGGTATAGGCAGGGGCCAGATATTTAGAGCACTTCATGCTTTAGTAAAAAATTTGGAATTTATTTAAAGTGAAATGTGAATCCTTCAAAGAGCCTTAAGCATTCACTATCTGATTTGACTTTTATAGAGAACATTCTAACTGCAAGGTGGAGAATCCAGTAATGTATAATGTAAAGAAACAGAAATAAAAGCCATTCCTGAAGTTCAAGTGTGAAATTATGATGATTTGGACTAAATTGTTTGTAATGGAGTTGGAGAAAAGGGGATACATTCAAAATATATATTTGTATTTAAAATCAATAGAATTGCTATTCTATCAATAGAATAGAAATCAATTCTTACATTTCTAGTCTAAGCAGTTGTATAGACTATGATGCTATTTATTAAGATAGAAAACTAGGAAATAAGTAGAAGTAGGAAAAATCAGTAATGAAGAATTACAGTCATAGTATGTGAAGTTTGACATGCCAGATATATAGTTGAGAGAAAATTTTTGTCGTCTGGAAGATCAGAGAGAGAGTGAATTCTTGGCACCACTTATAAATTAGTGGTGTTGCTAGATAGGCCTCAGCATGATCACTGAGAGAGTCTATATATATATATATATATAAAGAAGAGAAGAAGGTTCAGGATCAATTCATGGACACTTTGCAATTAGAACCTAGCTATGGAGATAGGACAGAGAAGGGGAATGTAAGAAGGAATAGCTAGAGGCATAGGAGGAAACCAAGGAGCATGGCTACACGGTGAACAAAATAAAGGAATATTTACTAAAAGAGGAATGAGCAATGATGCAGACTACTCTACTGGTTAGAAAACTTCTATTACAATTAAGAGGGACCTGATAACTTGAATGAAATAATGTATGTTCAAAACTGTTCAAACTCAGCACCTGCTAATAACCTCAACAGTGCTATGGACTCAGGGTGTTTTCTTTTTAAAGTGAAAATTTATAAAAGCTGAGTTCAACCTCAGTATCTCTGTATATATAGTCAAACCTACATTTTTTAATACCATGGTCACTGAAAACTTTCATTTGCATAATATGAGGACCTTAGTATCAAACTGTTATGTAACCAAGCTGTGACATACCCATTTCATATTGCCAAATTCTCTAAATATTTTCCTTCATAGCCTTTCCTATCATTGATGTATAGCAATTACTGATGCAGACTACCACAGTCTGATTCCAAATCTTCGTCCCTTTCTCCCTGTTCAGTCTTCAGGAGCCCTAATAACAGGAAATACATTATTACTGTTAGTTCTAATTCCACTGTTAGCACAGTGGCTGGAACAGAGTAGACGCTCAAAAAAACATTTGGTGAAGCAACTTATTTCCATTCCTGCTGTTGTGGCTTTTACCCCTGCTTTGCTCTTCTCTGATTATCCTGTTTCAAGATCTCCAGTGGTCTGATCTAGACTAGTTTCATTTTTCCTAGCAGGAATTAAATAAATTATGGGTGCTTTTATGATAGACTGTATTTCAACAGAAAGCACCCAGAGCCCATGGATTAAAAAGAAACAAGGGATTTAGAAAAAACAGAACCCACCATTTTACCAGTAAAATGTTAATTATTTTGCTTTTTTCTAAATCACATAAATTTCTTAATACCTGTGCTGTCCAACATAGTAGCTGCTAGCCACATATAGCTAATGAGCATTTGAGATATGGCTAGTACAAACTGTGATGTGCCAAAAATATAAAACACCCCTGATTTGAAGAGAGTACTCACAAAATAATGTAAAAGATCTTACTATCTATGGTATATTGATTATATGGCAAAATGATAATATTTTAGATATATTTATTTTAATAAATTAATAAATTTAACTGTACCTTTAAAAATATTGTTTAATGTGGATATTAAAAAACTAAAACCATATATGTGGTTCATTGAATTTCCTTGGACAGGAAATACTATTCTATACTTTTGATACACAAAGCGAGGCCTTGGAGCATGGCATAAGAATCACCGAGGGTATTGTTAGACATGCAGAATCTTAGGCCCTTTTCCAGACCAGTGAATCAAAATCTGTTTTTCAGTGAGATCCCCAGGTAATTTGTATGCATGATGAAGTTTGAAAAATGCTGCTCTACATATTGTTGCTGTCTGCAAAGAGCAGGGTGTGATTGTGCCATTGAATAATGACATATCCAACCTCATTTCCTCTGTAATTCAGACTGAAATCTAAAAACCACAAATCCTACAGTGATGCACAAAAAGGTTAAT